>NC_067403.1:100107385-100416552 GCF_016432865.1 Antechinus flavipes
AATAAAAATAAGTAGAAGTTTTGTTAGTATTACTATAAATATCATTTAAAATAATAAATAATGAAGTTTTTTGCAAAAATTTGTTTTATTCTATGTATCTGTACAGTCTTGGTTTATGGTTACATTTAAATGAGTTCTTTTTTTTTTTTTAATAAATTCTTTGCTATAATGTTCTCTTCTTTTCTAAAATATAATGGTTTTCTCTGGGAGCAGGTTTCTTGAGGAGGTTTCTGGAAGTAGCCTTAGTTTCAGTTCAGATCAATAATCACCTCAAATGAAGCCAGCTGATAAAAGTTCAAATCTTTTATTGTCTCTTCCAAAATAGCCCAGTTAGTTTTCTTAGAGGCCTATCTCCCTCCTTGGTTCTAAGAGCTCTTACAGCTTATCTGCCAGCTTCAGCCTCCAGCTCTCTCTGAATCTTGGTTCTGAATCTCCTGACTGAATTCTGGCTCTCAGTCTCTTCAACTGAACTCTTCACTGACTTGTGACTCTCAATATCTCCAACTGACCCTCTCTGAGACTGAGAGCTTCTTTTATATGATCTCTTAAAGGTGTGAAGCCAAAGGTTGACTCCTTCTCTGAGAGAGTGGGATTGTGGGAGATTTAAACTCATCTCATACTGAATACTGACTTGTGAATCTCCCAAACTTGTGAACTCTAATGTGTGAGCTCTAATGTGTGAACTCCCTTAAAGGTGTGAGCTCTAATGTGTGAACAAATTACCTAAGCATTGTTTCTATCAACTCTAATGAGTTAACACTAGGATTCTAATACTTTGCAGTCTCAAAAAACATTTCCAAAAGTTCAGGTGAATATATATATTTCCTGTGTTCTTTTAAATTATGAACTGAACAATCATCAACAACAAAGTCAATATACAAAGAATAAAAAAAGTTATTTATGTGAAACCTCTGAATTTCTATTATGAACAAATTTTTACATGCATATTCAAAAATATAGTAACAAAAACCTGATTTGTGTCCTTTCTAAGTAAAGATATCTCGTGAAAGATATCTTTATCAATTATTAATATATCAGAACCACAGTCAATTTCCATGGCCTTGTACTTGAATTCATAGTTATTTATGAGCTACACAGTAAATATTGCAATATGCTAAGGCATCTTCTCAAGTAGTCTTTTGGAAATGATTTAATTCCCAGATTTCACTATTTTCTGGCAGAAGTAAATCAAGATTACCTGAAGTCAAGTAATGCAAATTGTTTTAATAGCTCTTGGGTTTTATTATGTTGCCTTGTGAATCTCATAATTTCTTTGAGACAATCCTTCTAATAAAACAAATATTCTAACAGAATCTCTAAGTTAGAATGGGAGACCATTTATTTAGGCTCAAAATTAAACAATAACAAAAGCCCATGGTTCACTATCCCACAATGGCCATCCAGTTTTCAATTGAAGATAGCCATAGAAGTGGAACCCACTAACTGTTGAAGCCGCTTAAAATACTGTTAGATAGCTCTGTTTGTTAGAATATTTTTCTCTGATATCAGACCTAGATTTTGCCTCTATAATTTATAACATTTTCCTCATTTAGTTGTGAACTCTTTGTGGGCAAGAAGTGTTTGTTTTTGCTTTAGCTATTATTTGAATGTCTAGCCCTCACAGTGTTTTGCCTATAGTGTTTAATAAATACTCTCTTAATCTATTTATTCATTCTTGTAGAATTGTCCGGGCTATTAAGAGTATATTGATTTGCCAGTACCCGCAGTGAAATTTAAACACTGATTTTCCTGGATCCAAGGCTAAGATTATTTTAACTCCTTCCATCTTGCCTCTCTGATATTATCTGAGACAATTATAAATGGCAAATGTAATTTGGTCACTAGGTTTGCTTCTTATCAGGATTTCATTATGAATTCCATAATTCTGTAATCTACAAAAGTTCCCCAGAGCATAGTGTGGTGACAGATTCTATATTCTGTTCCATGAGCAGTAATCTTCAAGCTCTTGGTTTCATTCAAAACAAATAAATAAAGTAAACAATGGTGACTTCTGGCTAATACAACCAATAAGAGGAGGACTACACATTTTATCCAGTCCCCAATACCTCTCAAAAGAAAAAAAAAAAAGAATTATGGACCAAATGTAAAGAATCTTTAGATGACAGAAGTAGGTTATAAAGGCAATAATAATAGAAGCTGGTTTTAAAAAAAAAAACTCAAATATGGTATTTTGGGAGCTTGTATTCTACTAAAAAAATAGAAGGCAAAGAAGGAATAATTAAGTATATACACACCTTGAGTGAAAAAATAAAAATTAAAAATTAATTTCTGAATAGAATTGGTGGGCTTGGAAGAAAATTAATAAGAACAAGGTAAAGAAATCTTTTTTAGGAAAATGCAGTGTTGGAATACAGGAGCTCTTGGAAAACACAAGAGCCACCTGACAGTGGCTGCTGGAGGTGCAAGCCAAACCTGCAGAATGGATCTCCTCTTATGATAAGATGATACAAGGAGACTGAGAGGCCGTTGACTTCTCTCCTTTTCCCTCTGCCTCCAATTTATATTATTTCCAGTTCGCAAGACTTGTATCAGCAAAGACTGCCTTGCAAATCCTTCAAGTGTTATGATCCACAGCTGTGGAGGCTTTTGGAGAACTGACCTGTCCCTTAAGAGTGCAGAAAAAAAAATTAATCTGGGAAACAAAATAAATTAGAGGGTAAGAGAAAGGAATGGACTTTTTTTTTTAAATAATAGCTTTTCATTCTTTTTTGTTCTCAAAATATATACAAAGCTAGTTTTCAACATTCACCCTTGAAAACCTTGGGTTCCAAATTTTTTCCCTTCCTTTCCTCTACTCCCTCCCCTAGATAGCAAGTAATCCAAAATAGATTAAACATGTGCAAATCAAGAATGGATTTTTTAAATAGCTTTTTTTATTTTCAAAACATATGCAAAAATAGTTTTCATCATTCACCCTTATAAAATCTTGTGTTCCAAATTTTCCCCCTCCTTTTTCCATCCTGCTCCCCTAGACAGAAGTTACATAATAACATGTACAATTCTTCTGGACATATTTCCACATTTATCATGTAACACAGGAAAAATTAGATCAAAAAGTTGGGGGGAGGAATAAGAAAGAAAAAAAAAAAAGCAAACAACAACAAAAAAGGTAAAAATCCTATGTTGTGATCCACATCAGTCCCCACAGTTCTCTCCCTGGGTACAGATGACTCTCTCCATCACATCTATTAGAATTGGCCTGAATCACCTCATTGAAAAGAGCCAAGTCCATCAGAGTTGATCATCTTGTTCTTGCTGTGTACAATTTGTTTTGGTTCTATTCACTTCACTTAGCATTAGTTCATTTAAGTCTTTCCAGGCCTTTCTGAAATCATCCAACTGATCATTTCCAATAATAAGGAATGGATTTTTAATTAACTACTTAACTAATAAGGTAAAATGAAAGAGGAAAGAGAGAAATAATAATTAAATTTTAAAAATCAATAAAGTTTCAAAACTGTGGGAAAGGGAATAAACATTTATTAAATATGTACTACATGACATACTTTATCTCATTTGATCCACTTAACAAACCTGGGAGGGAGTCCCATTTTACCCTTGAGAAAAGTGTGGTGGACAGAAGTTAAGTAACTTGCCCCAATCAATAATAATAAGTGTCTCAGGTTGGTTTATAGTACTAATAAATATATATATGAAATAAAAATAAAAGTGAAGGTTAATAACATCATAAATTCACCAAATACTTTAAGTTTCTCAAGTGGAATAATGATGGTGAATTACTTTAACTCATTTTACCTTAATGTGGCCAACATTCAGTTCTCAGACTCAATCCTTCAGGTACACATCAAGATTCTGTTTATGATGTTGAGGGTTTTTTGTTTTTTTTTTTTGGGGGGGGGGAGGGTTACTTTTATTTTTTTAGTTTTTATTTTGATTTAAATATTGGTTTTTATTGACCTAAATATTGAATAATCTTCAGTATAGACGCAGTGGAAGAAAGTTAATTGATATCAGAGTAATCAAATTGAAAAAAATTTAAGAAAAATAAACTTTAGTAAGACAATAATAAAATCCCAAAATGTAGGGGGGAAAAAACATCAATTGCTTATCAGAACAGCTTGAGAGTGAATGTATATGTCATGCTCTGTTAAATTATGAATAAAAATTATGGTCCCCTCCTTCCCTTCTTCTTTGCCATTAAGACTAAAAAAACCTTGGAACTCTGACAACCTCTGTATACCATTGAGTCATAAACTCCAGGTGCTTTATCTCAATCCTTGCTAGGATAATTCCCTTTCCTTTTGAGTATTGCCCCTCACCTTGCTGCCTCTTGTCCATGACCTTCCTATCTTGGCCCCAATCTTGTCAGGATTAAGTTATGATTCTTTCTAGGAATTATGGCTTGTCCATCCTCCCAGCATCCTCACCCTGCTTATCTGCCTTTGTTAAATCCTAGTTAGCTAAAACCCTATATAAGTTCCCTACTTTGGTGTATCTTGGCCTAATGCTTTGGACAAGAGTTCCATTCAGTCAGCTAGCCTGACTCTCCACATTAAAGATTTAATACTTATCTCTGTCTACCTCAATTTTTTTGGTATTACACTCTTGTCCAGACTTTGCAAAATAACCCATTCTTACTATCAGAAAAGATGTAATATTGGTGGAAAGAAAAACACAAGAACTGGGTAAAAGAAACAAGGGACTTTCACAAAATAGTCCTTGATTGTTGTAAGCTTTCCCAAGCACATGGCCAAAATAAAATCATTGCAGCACAAATTACAGCAATTCTAAGGTGTTAACATCCATCCACTTTTAATTTGTTAATAAACATACCTTATTTATTGGCTCAAATTATTATTTATATTATATTTATTATGTTGTATTTAAGAATAATAAAGACCAGCACTTATGACAATTTAATCAAATCCCAGAATAGAATAATGTGTTAGGACTGTGAGGTGAAATATTTTGTGATTCTTATTTCTGGGGTATGGAGGTTGAACCCCAACAATATATTGGGGTTTTGAGCCAGTGTCTTGAGTTGTCTCAAAAGAATTTGTAGGCTTAGAGCATCTCCAAATAAAGAGGCAAAGATTTTATTTCTCCATCGACTGGCAGGCTAAATTCCCAAAAAGCAGTTAGTGAAGAACTGGGGTAGCAATAGATTCTTTTATGAAGAAATATAATCTCAGGGGTTGACATCTATAGCTTGGCCTTTGGATTGTATACACTAACTCTGGGGTCATGATAATTATTGCCAATGAAAGGAATTCAACAAGGTTGAACAAGAGTCTGTTTACTTAAGGATAATAAAAAGGCCTCCTAAAGACAACAAAAGGACCATTTAAGGACAGGATAATCCTATCAATGCTCCTTATTGCTTACCTCAGGGAGTAGCTTACCTTTTCCAAGGTTTACAGTAATTCAGGCTCTTTCTAGTTAAAGCTCCTCCCCAAGGCCCACCCCACTACCAAGGTTACTGAGTCTTATTCATCCCCATCATTGTTATTAGTCAGTATTTAAAGCTAAGTAAAATCTTTATTTCAGCTGTGGGGAAAATTTAATGTGGTAGTATAAACATAAAAGAAAATTAAAATAATTATTTTATTTAGAAATATGCTTTCCCTAGTTTTTGTAGAAATGTCAAATTGGACATAGAAAGAAGAAGAAAAAAATAAAGATTTGGGGAAAAGGAAGAAGTAAAATCCTAGGGAAAAGTAAATGTCTAGTAAGTTGGTTGAACATATATAGCTCCTTCTTTCAATTATATCATGAGACAATTAGGGGAAAAAAATCCACAAATAATGACAATTTAGTTTTTTGTATTTCTCAATGCTTCTCTCCATCAATCCTGTTTCACATTGCAGGGGGTAATTTTTAATTAGTCTTCATTCCCACTATTAATCCATTTTCCCACTAGCATGGTGTCAGTACTGAAATGTCTTAATGAATTAATTTCTTTTCCATTTGTGATTTAGTGGTTGTCAGTTGTAGCTAATGTGCATTCAGTGAAGATTACTAATTGTTTCTTGACCAAAAAATTTCTTTTTTACAAAATATCTAAGGCTTCTTTCCTATTGCTGTTCTATCTACCATATTAATTATATTCAGTATCCTGTGGATATCTTCAGTTTTTTTTTTCTCCTTCAAGGAATTAGGCATTTATTGAAACTGAACTGTTGTTGAGTTTATATGTTTATCTGCATTTGCTACTATCTCTCTTAGAAATGAAACTTGCCCTAATTCACAATCAAGTTTGTAATGCCAATTGTATTCGAAGATCTGTTTCTGATGCACATCATGTAAAGTACTAAATTTTCAGGGCTGACTGAGACTTTGAAGGTTTGGGACAGGGAACTGAACCATGCCATCAGAGAGAATGGCAAGATTAAGATGCAGGGTACAAATCCAGGGAGAAATGTTAGGGAATGTGAGGTGAATTTACTATAAATACTAAAGGCAAAGTTGGTGTTGAAGTCAAGGTCAATAGATCAAATTGGAGAAAATAGAGAAGATTTGGGGTTTAGGTCCATAGTCCCAAAACAAATAAGAAAACATTTTGAGACACAATTTTGTAGTTAAAGAATAAGCAAGGGGGTGGAAATAGCAAGTCAAGTAAGGACCAGTGAGCAAGCCACAGAATAGCTTGGTTCATTCTCCTGGGGCAAAGTTTGTCCTATGTCTTGGTTAGGGAGCATCCCCTATATGGTTGAATAAGGACCATGATTTGTGAGCTACTTCCTGTCTTAAAAAGGTTCTAAAGGTATTGGGCATTGTAGAGATGAGGGTCCTCTACCCAATGGTCTTAAAAGTGGACATCCAAGTCCAAAGATTATGTGATCAAATCTTAGAGGATTAGAAGGGTGGGAAAATGAATCATTTCCCACCCTAATCCTTATTGTCCCCTAAATAGGGGTTTATCTCCAACACAACTACTATACCAGTTCGACATTCTTTCCTACAATGCAACTGCTGGCATACTGTGTCTAAAGCCTGCGTTATTCAAAAAAGAATCTACCCTAGTAAATTTCTCATGTTAGCATCTGAAATATCTTCCTAAATTAGAGATGGAAAATTAAAGATTCAAATTTCCTTTCATATGTAATTCAGGTAACATCTCTTAAATGAAACTTTTCTTGATCTCCCTGATTGTTAATGCTTTTGCACATCTGATGTTATTTTATAATTCTTTGCAAATTCTTTGTATTTGCTTACTTGTATACAAATTGTATATAGGATGGAATTTTGTTGAGAGCTTAGACCATACTTAGAATATAGTAGGTAAGTTGCCCCTAGACGGTGCAGTGGATAGAGCACTGGCCCTGAAGTTAGGAGAACTCGAGTTCAAATCCTGCCTCAGAAACTGAATACTTCCGTGCCATGTGACCTGAGACAAGTCACTTAACTCCAATTGCCTTGGCAAAAAAAAAGAACATAGTAGGTACCTTTAAAATTTCATCAAAATTCTATTTGCTGACTTATAATTGTTACCTATGATGATAGGGAGAGAGGTATTATAGCATAATGAATCAGTCTTGGAATAAAGGGTTGGGTTCAAACCCTTTCCCCAACATATGATGACTGTATGACTCTGGGAAAATCATTGAATCTCTCAAGAGTTCTAAGCAACTCTGTAAGGGGAGCTAGGTAGCATAGTGGATAGAGCACCAGCCCTGAAGTCAGGAGGACCTGAGTTCAAGTCTGATCTCAGACACTTAACACTGCTTAGTTGTGTGACCCTGGGCAAGTCACTTATCCCCAATTCCCTCAGCCAAAAAAAAAAAAAAAAAAAAAAAACTTGGATTGATCTGCTCTGGTAAAGAGGGTTTCCTTAGCATGAATTTGGCAGCTTCCTTGATTCTTTCCAAATCCCAAATAAAATCCTACCTTTTATGGGAAGCCTTACCCAATCCTCTTAATTCTAGTTTCCTCCTTCTATTCATTATTTCTTTTTAATCCTGCATATGGTTTATTTGTACACAATTGTTTGGTCCCAGGGCTGAATGAAATTATGGGCTCAAAGAATCCAGCAGTGAATGTCAGATACAAGATTCTTTTATAGGGGTATAAGAACGATGACATAATGGGGGAGGCACCTAGATGGGGATGACCTAATGGAGGCAGGCACCTAGGACTACATAATGGAGGGAGGTATTGAAGAGGCTCCTAATCGTCTAATGATGTCTAAAATGGATAAAGACCTTTATCCCATCAAACGTTAAGATGGAATGATTATAGCCTAAGGTCTAAGTCACAGAGGTCCTCAAACTTTTTAAATAGGGGGCCAGTTCACTGTCCCTCAGACTGTTGGAGGGTCGGACTATAGTAAAAACAAAAACTTTGTTTTGTGGGCCTTTAAATAAAGAAACTTCATAGCCCTGGTGAGGAGGATAAACATCCTCAGCTGCTGTATCTGGCCTGCGGCTGTAGTTTGAGGACCCCTGGATATAAGACCTTTATCCTAACATTAAGAGGGAATGTTATAACCTGAGGCAGAATAACTGAATAGGACAATTAGGGAAACTGGGTCAGGACATTAAGAGAACTGTGGCACAACAATTCCTCCCATCTGGAGGAATGGAGTAGTACCCATTGATTGGGTACTACTAATTCCAGACTAGTTAAAGCTCCTGATTCCTGTACATGAAGTCCCCAGATGCAACCACATTTCACTACATACTTCTCAGTCTAACCCATAGTTTCCTCTATAAGTTTTGTTTCCCTCAATTTAGTCAAACTGAAACCTGTTAAAAACAGTTCTAAAAGGCCCTTGTCTCTCATTGTATCCAGGGCCATATCCAGCCATCCTGATTTATGTCTGGGTCCCTGGACTCAGATGGCTCTGGAGTGGAAAGTGAGGCAAGTGAGGCTTGGACAGTCTTCCCTCATTTAAATCCAATTCACTTCCTTATCATAACATCACCTCCTTAATGTCATGATTTTCTTTAAGAAACTAGGTATTGACCCACACTTAACACCTTATAACAAGATAAGATCAAAATGGGTTCATGACCTAGGCATAAAGAATGAGATTATAAATAAATTAGAGAAACATAGGATAATTTACCTCTCAGACCTGTGGAAGAGGAAGGAATTTATGACCAAAGAAGAACTAGAGATCATTATTGATCACAAAATAGAAAATCTTGATTATATCAAATTGAAAAGTTTTTGTACAAACAAAATTAATACAGACAAGATTAGAAGGGAAGCAATAAACCAGGAAAACATTTTTACAGTCAAAGGTTCTGATAAAGGCCTCATTTCCAAAATATATAGAGAATTGACTCTAATTTATAAGAAATCAAGCCATTCTCCAATTGATAAATGGTCAAAGGATATGAACAGACAATTCTCAGACAAAGAAATTAAAACTATTTATAGCCATATGAAAATATGCTCCAAATCATTATTAATCAGAGAAATGCAAATTAAGACAACTCTGAGATAGCACTACATACCTGTCAGATTGGCTAGAATGGCAGGGATAGATAATGTGGAATGTTGGAGGGGATGTGGGAAAACAGGGACACTGATACATTGTTGGTGGAATTGTGAATACATCCAGCCATTCTGGAGAGCTATTTGGAACTCTGCTCAAAAAGCTATCAAACTGTGCATACCCTTTGATCTAGCAGTGTTATTACTGGGCTTATATCCCAAAGAAATCTTAAAGTAGGGAAAAGGACCTGTATGTGCAAAAATGTTTGTGGCAGGTCTCTTTGTAGTGGCCAGAAACTGGAAACTGAGTGGATGCCCATCAACTGGAGAATGGCTGAGTAAATTGTAGTATATGAATATTATGGAATATTATTGTTCTGTAAGAAATGACCAGCAGGATGATTTCAGAAAGGCCTGGAGAGACTTACATGAACTGATGCTGAGTGAAATGAGCAGGACCAGGAGATCATTATATATTTCAACAACAATACTATATGATGATCAATTCTGATGGACGTGGCCCTCTTCAACAATGAGATGAACCAAATCAGTTCCAATAGAGCAGTAATGAATTGAACCAGTTACACCCAGGGAAAGAACTCTGGGAGATGACTATGAACCACTAGATAGAATTCCCAATCCCTATATTTTTGTCTGCCTGCATTTTTGATTTCCTTCACAGGCTAATAAGACATTATTTCAAAGTCTGATTCTTTTTGTACAGCAGAATAACTGTTTGGACATGTATATATATATATATTGTATTTAACTTATGCTTTAACATGTTTAACATGTATTGGTCAACTTGCCATCTGGGGGAAAGGATGGAGGGAAGGAAGGAAGGGAAAAATTTGAACAAAGGGTTTTGCAATTGTCAATGCTGAAAAATTACCCATGCATATATCTTGTAAATAAAAAGCTATTTTAAAAAAATGAATGACAGCAAACAAAAAAATGGAAACATTAGTAAATTGGAACAACAAATTAGGAAGATTAGTAAAGCTGGTTTACAATGAAATCTTTTATGATTAAGAAAATATCTGGGGGACTGTTGGTATCCCCACAAAAATATAACATGTTAATAACTTAAGATTCACAAAATATTTTGTATTTGTTATTTCCTTTGACCCTTACAACAACAATCCTCCAAAGTAGGTGCTATTATTATTCCCATTTTACAGATGAAAAGAAATGAAGGATCATGGAGATTAAGTGATTTGCTCTTAATCCAACCTTTATAAAGTCTCTGAATAAGGATTTGAACCCAGGTCTTTGTAACTCCAAATTCAGCATCATATTTGCTACACCACCTAACGGGCAAACTTTTAAAATTTAAGATAAACCACATGGAACAAGAAAGAATTTTATTGGTCACAAAGAAGATGCTGGAATGCAAAATTAGGAAGTGATGAGTGCAAATTTAAACCCAGTTTTTGTAGAAATGTCTTAGGAAATGATTTAGAAATGGTTTAGGAAAGAATACAAGAATACAAGATTCATACTTATTGAGACTGGGAAAGAGGACCCCAAAAGTTTAGGGTCATAGATCGGTGTCACAAAGTGTCTCAAGAGAATTGGCAGACTTGAATCCATCTGCTAGTCATAGGGCAAAATTTGTTGTAATTCCATTACAAAGCAGACTGAATTTCTAAAAAAAAAAAAAAAAAAAAAGCAGAAAAACAGAAGCAAGAAGACACATTTTTCCAGCTTTTAATCATTAATATACTAATTCCATGGCTCATAGGTAGGAAGGAGAAGTGATCTCCAGAATTTGGGTTCTCATTGACAAGATTACCAGTCAGCAATGAATTCAGGAGTGATCTATTCACTATTGTCTCTTGAGTTCGATCTATGGGAGTTTCCTGAGGCCAGAAGCTATCTGACTGAGGAGTGGTAATCAGATTGGCCCCAGAGTCTCCTGAGACAGACTCCAAAACCAGAAGATTTAGGATTTACCAACTTATTATTAGAATAGAAACCCCCCTAAAATCAGGGGACCACAAAATCATATTACATCATACTCAGGAGACCTGGCTTTTCTTACTTCACTAATTTATTGACTGTGACCTTAGAGAAATAAGGCTTCCTGAACCTTAATGTCTTCATGTACAAAATCACAATAATAATATTTGTCCTAAATAGGTTAGGTCTTGGGACCAATAACAATGAGGCATTGAAAGCAGTTTTAAAACTGAGAGATATAATACACTTACAAGACAGTCAATGTATTTTGAATTGTTCAAATGTTTAAATTCTCTCTCTGGCACATAAGGTAGAGAGTTGTCACGTATTAGAGAAGGCTTACAAATTAGAGTAAAATTAGGATGTTGATACAAACACACCCCACTCCCTCAAATCTGTTTTTATATCCACAGAATGTTAGGAGGTGAGTTAATGGTTGTAAAGCATTTTACAAACCTTCGAGCACTATTGAAATGTCAGTTATTAGCAGCAGCAACAATAGCAGTGGCTTCCAGGCTGGTGATAATTTAATTCTGTGAACCTTCTGCTGCCTTCTTATTAAGCTCAAGCAATCTCTAGATGACAACATAGAGTTTTCTTGGTGAACCACCATGGAGGGCTAAAAGGTAGAGGCAATGACTTCAAATACACTTAACTTTCCATTAATAACACTTTCTTAAGTTTAAACTATTGTCTTGTATGCACTAAGTTGTTCAGATTGTTGATTTCTAAAGTGAAAATTCTAACACTGAAAATTTAACACTCAAGCTGATTGGAGATGGATCCAACATCCCCCTGTCTATAATCAAGAAGCATAGAGGTCAGAAAAGGAAGATGACCTATATTTGTAGTATATAATATTTGAAGTTTAAGAAAAGTTTGGAGTGAGAGATGATTATTGAACCTTTGAGAAAGAATCATTTATTTTTCCATTACTTAATGATTATTAATTAGTTTGGTGATAAAATTACCAGATTTCATCTAAATGTTTCTTTGAACCTTACTCTAAATTATATCTATATCTATTTATATGTTTATGTGTATTATATGTAACATATATATGTGTGTACATGTATATACATCACATATGTATACATATGTGTAACAAAGTTTAACAATTAGTGACCAATTAAAATTTATGCTTCACTGTTCTCTAGTAGGAAAATCATTGGACTAAGAGTTAAGGAAAAATGGGTTCCAATGCTGACTTGTCATTGACAACAGCACTATAATTTTAAACAAATCAATCGACAACTGTACCTCATTTTCTTGATGTATTAAAAAAAAATAGTTGATAAGGATCTTTCTTGTCCTAATTTCATGTGGTTCCAGACAATCTCTAAAGTCCCTCCCAGCTCTAACAATTTAAATTCTTTTTTTAACAAAGTTTTTTTTTTCTTTTTCTTTTTTTATTATAGCTTTTTATTTACAAGTTATATGCATGGGTAATTTTACAGCATTGACAATTGCCAGACCTTTTGTTCCAATTTTTCCCCTCCTTTCCCCAATCCCCTCCCCCAGATGGCAGGTTGACCGATACATGTTAAATATGTCAAAGTATAAATTAAATACAATATAAGTATACATGTCCAAACAGTTATTTTGCTGTTCAAAAAGAATCGGACCTTGAAATAGTGTACCATTAGCCTATGAAAGAAATCAAAAATGCAAGTGGACCAAGGTAGAGGGATTGGGAATTCTATGTAGTGGTTCATAGTCATCTCCCAGAGCTCTTTCCCTAGTGTAGCTGGTTCAGTTCATTACTGCTCTATTGGAGCTGATTTGGTTCATCTCATTGTTGAAGAGGGCCAGGTCCATCAGAACTGATCAAAAGATTTTTTTTTTCTTTAAGAAAAACAAAAATACTATCAGATCTAGGGAAAACCTCAAAGACCATCTAGTCAAACACTCTTGTTTTACAAACAAACAAAAACTCTGAGTGATTTGTCCAAAGTCCTACAAGTAGCAAGCATTTCAACTGAGATTAAGGGATTTTAGATAAAGAGCTGGAAGGGACCTCAAGACTCTCAAGTCCAAATCCTTCATTCTGCATTTGGAGAACCTGAAGCACCGGGAGGTTAAATGACTTACTCAACAGTCACATAGACAGTGTCTTAGGTGGATTTGAACTCCAATCCAGCCCTCTCTGACTTCCTTATTGCCAAATTTATATTCTCTGATTTCCCAGCCAGGGATTTTTCCATGGTATCATTAGCTAAATTGTGTGCTGTATTTCCTCTGTGAACACAAGTCTGTGTTTTTAGCCAAAGTTCTGAGGAAGTTTTTGGCTCTTTCTGGTCTGCATTCATGATTACAGATTTTATTCATTTTGAAAAACAATTTTCTGTTTGTCTTCATATAGGCTCCCCTTTCACTCTTTTCTTCATATCGTTACCATAAATCATAAATGAATAACAAATATAAACATTTTCCCCCATTTTCTCAATACTTATTCCTTTCTTAATACATTGCAATCTGGCTTTTATTCTCACCACTCTCACAAAACTGAGTTCCTGTTAAAAGCACCATTTCTTTACAATTCTTTCACATTTTCTTTCAAAAATTATTCAAAACACTGCCTGACTTTCTCCATGAAATCTGTTATAGGCCTGTGTCCTCTTCCTATTGCATTTCATGTATATAAATTTAAAGTTAGAAGTTGTCTTAAAATCTTTGAGTCCAAGTCTCGTTTTTCAGATGAAGAACGCAGGCACATAAAAATTAAATGAATTACCCAAGGACAAAAAGGTCATAAGGAACAATAGCCAAATTCAAACATAAGTCTTTGGTTCTAAGTCTGTTAAACCACAAAGGACCCTGTAAATTCCTCATGAGAACATGAATTTAGCCACCTCACACACTAGATCAAAGTGACAAGCAGTAATCTTGCCTATTTCTGTTGCTTTCTTGAGCATCACACTAAGGTGCTTCTACAGATAAGATCAGTTATTGTTTTCTGAAAATACTGACCCTGAAGGTCCCCTTAAACCCATTCCCACCATTGTATGTATCTTGTTATTGCTTTAGGCTGGAAAAAAAAACATATTTTTCTTGTATAACAGCTGCCTTCTGATAAATAAGGAAATTACCTAAGTGCATTCTTTTTGCTTTTGTTATCACCTGCTTGATTTGATAATTAAAATCCTATATAAACTCTGTGCCTCAGTTCCTTGATACCAAGTGCTTTGGACCATAGTCCCATTCGGTCAGCTAGCTTATTAAATTCTTCATTTTAAATTTAAACCAGTCTACTTGCCTGAATTTCCCTGGTATTATAAGTCCAACACTTTTTCCTTTGCAAAATGCTTCCTTCCTTAGAATTTTTAAAGTCCCATCTATGAAATGAACATCACAAATTAAGCTGACAAATGCTTTTAAATGCATAAAATCCCAAGGATGACAAAGGAAGCTAATTGTATTAAGATATAATTTTTGAAATCTCATTTTAAAAATGTTCACAAACCCCAAGTTAAGAACTCGTTCATTAGAGAAAATAATGACAACCAGCAAAAACATGACATTGAGGTTGGGGGTGCTGAGGGAGGGGGAAGGAATAAATATTTGCTTATTGGGAGGAGCAGTATGGCTTGGTAGCTAAGAATTATTTATTTTGAATAATCAAATAATAATAAGTTAGAAATCATGCTTCAGATACATACTGGCTGAGTGACCCCTTGATGTCATTTTACATGTCAGTGCCTGCAACTATAACATCAAAATTTTCAGAGTTCATGCTCAGGTGTATTGGTAAAAAATTTCCTCACAGGGAATTCCCTAAAACTTACCTAGGATAACACAACTAGTAAGTATGTAACATCAGATCTGAATTTAGATCTTTCTGATTCTAGTCTAGTTTATCCACTAACTGCCTCTACTTCCCCAAATACTTTTTATTATTTCTTTATCCTATCTTCACTTAGACCTTCTCTTCTGGTTTTAAAATAGTTATGCATTCTCACAGCTTCAGCTGTAATCATTAATGCATATAACTTTCATGGTGCTATTTCTTCTGACCTCCTCCATATCAACAAGATATACTCTATATTTCTCAGCATGGCACTCAAAATCTTATTTTCAGTTCTCCACTTCTCTAATTTTATGTCCCATTACTTTCTCACACAAGATCAGCAGTCTATCAAGGCTGGTCTTATTGTCTCTACAAAGATGCTTTCCTTTATATTTGCTCCTGCATATTCCTACTATATGGAATGCTCTACCCCCATATATACTCTGTTTCTGACAGTCATATCCATCCTTCAGGGCCTAGCTAAAACCCCACTTCCTCCAAAAATGATGCATTTTTCTTACGCACATTCAGCTCATGCTTTTTTCTGAAATCATGAACATATCTCCGAATGGAGAATGATCTCAAAATGCCATTGAATACAAACCAAACCAGAATAAAAAATACTCTCTGAAATATGGTGGACAAATAGACATTGAGTTTATGCTCTAAAATTCCTGTGAGGAGGAACCAATAACTTCACCAGAAAGACCTTCTCCTACTTATTCTTGGTGGAGGATTAATTGAGAGGAATGAAGATTTTTTCCCCCTTTACTTCAAACCTAAATTTGATTCTTAATGACGTTCCTCTTACATTTTAGTTCTCCTCCTTGGGACTAAACAGAAGTCCAATTTTCTTCTACAACCTTTCAGATAGTTATAAATATTATAACTCCCTAAGTCCAAGTTTTCTATGTGCCTCTTAACTTTAAATGATTCTTATTTGGCAAGATCTGCAGGGTTTTCCAAACAGGATCCAAACATCATGTTTGGATGCTTCTTCATATTCCCCAGAATATCAATGAACCTTCTAAAACGCGATGTCCAGACCTGACCCACAATGCTGTAGATATGAAGTCTGACAGAGTACAGCTGACTATTAGCTCCCTATTCCAGCATACCATGCCTCTCTTAATGTAGGCTGTTTGCATTCACTTTCTTGGCTGTCACAACCAAACTTTTCACTTGCATATAGATTCTTGCCCCCCTGAAATACCCAAATAGTTTTTTTTTTCAAAAAAACTATCAACTAGTCACACCTTCTCAATCTTATAATAGTGAAATGTATTGGTCCCCGCCCCCTTATTCTAAGAATAAGATTTCATTCATTTCTTTTAGATTTATCTTATTAGATCTGTCCCAGCATTTTAACTTTTTATAATAACTATTTTCTACCATTTATATGGCATCTTATAATGTGTAAAAATAATATTGAAAGCAAAAATAAGCAGTTAAACATTTATTATTTCATATTCATATTCCAACATTTCCTGGGTTCATACCATATTTTCTCATTTTGCTAATTCGCTCCTTAAGATCTTTTATATAGTCTTTCACTTATTCTTTCATTCACTCACCAAGCATTTATTAAGAAGCATATCAGGGGTTATACTGATATGATTAATATTATTCAAAATTCTCTGCTATATACTAGAAATACAAAGAAAAAAATGAAATATAGCCCCAAGAACAAGAATCTTACATCACATTTTAAAGGGTAAAGTATTTGATTATGACCCGTAAATTGAAGTCTTTTTCAATCCCAATTTCTTTTGTAGTTCTCAATGTTTTGTGAGTTATGGATGCTTTATTATAATGTTTATTGTCTTGATTCTCTAAATCTCTAGTTACTGATATAGTCCAATTCCTAAGACATTTTTATGATTTATAAGGACAATAGGACAGAAATTTTGAAGTAGCAATTGTTCAGAAAAGCACAAGTCATGTGGTCCTCCTAGCCATACTATTCAGTTAGCAGATAAATGGCTTTTAACTTAAAATGAAACATAAAAGCACTTAATTGTTTTGTCTAGTAACATTGAGAATTCAACTTATGATTATTCTGTCTTCATTCTTAAAACCTTTATGCCTTTCTCTGTCACTAAGATATCTTAATATATATAATCAGAACAAATTTGAACTAATATGTTGAATACATTAAAAAGGATAAAATATTATCTATACATTTTGGCTAGTCTTTAAATCATGTGGAATTGATTTATAAACCTTTTTCTGGTAGTCTTACTAAAAGCTAAATATACTGCAAAAAGATTATTGTATGTATGTATATTATATATGTAATACTTACATATATTTCAGTTAATATATCTCAAAAGATTAAGAATGAAAAATCTTTTCTCATCAATTTTTGTACTTTTGTAATTTGGCAAACATTGATTTTTTTTTTAAATTCATGTTTTAACAAAGAAAATCTAGTATGTCTGCTTGACTTTAGGGGAGGGAAAAAATACACACACACACACACACGTGTGTATGTATGCATATTTCACTTTCCATGCTCTTTTATGCATTACAATAAAATCTAGCTGTGATATTCAGAAATGCCTAAAAGATTATTTTTTTTTAGTCACAAAAGATAACATAAGCTTTTGGGCAATAGAGAGATCAATTCCTTCCCGCTAAGTGCCATTATTACCAAGATACAAAAACAAAATAAAACAAAAAACTTTTTCTTAAAGAATAATGTTTCCTAAAGCATCCCTTCTCTGGGCCTCCAGAAGCAATCAAGGACACCATGAGAGCTATAACTAATGTAAGTAAGCCCAGGTAAACTGTATTTAGTTTTCAATTGCTATTCATATTTACAGTGAGACAAAGGCAGTGTGTGTGTGTTTGGGGGGTTGGATAGAGGAACGTACAATTTTATCCTGTCTATATATTGCTGCATATGCTAAGATATTTTTTCAAAAGGTAATGATGTAAATTTAATCAAATAGGAATCTTGAAGTTTTCAGTCTAACAAGATTCATTAATTTGTTTGTTCCTAAATCATTCATGATTTTCAACAGGAAGATATCTATCTTGTGGAAGGATTGGAGATGAAGTACTATTTGACTCCACAAAATGCATTCTTTACTATTCCATGATTTGTACAGATTGAGATAAGGTCACAGATTTTTGATTAATGCAGAAGAAGCATGCTACAGTGGAAAGACTTTGTATTTAGAGACAGGATAGTTATTAATTCTTGTATTGAATATTTAAGTTGCTTTAATTTCTTTGGGCCTCAGTTTCCTGATCTGTAAAATGAGTGAGTTAGACTAATTGGCATCTCAAGTCTCCTCTAGCTCTCAAACTATGTGCTAATGAACCTTAGATCCATACTCAGCAATTTTTTGCAATTTACAGTTTGGGGAGTTTCTTGATGCTCTGTGAGTTTAATTAATTTATCTAGAGTCACAATGTCAGAAGCAGGACTTGAACCTATAGCCTCTGGACTCCTCAACCACCATACCTCTGATGTAGATATGCTGTGATGTGGATAGGGTATGGATTTATTGTTTTGTTTTTTCTCTATAGGATTTAATTGCAGACCTGAAGGAGAATCTTTCTGGGCATTTTAAGGATGTTATGGTTGGTCTGATGTATCCACCACCAGCTTATGATGCTCATGAGCTCTGGCATGCCATGAAGGTACTTCTCCAATCTCCAAAACCCTGGGAAATACTCTAAGATATTGTTTATCTATAATCATATTTATTTCTCTTGCTCTCTGACATTTAACAGGACCCTCAAATGTTATAAAGGCCATTTCTAAATGAGCCCTAATGAGAAATGAGAAATGCATTGTTCAATATGATTTATGTTTGTTGTCATATTAAGGAGGGCAGAAGTAATATTCTGCTCTTAAAAATAGTTGGTAATCACTTTAGCACATCAAGTACAAATAGTAAACAGAATCAGAGATGAAATGTTTTTGCCTATTTATTTTGAAAAGACCTTAAGTTTCTCCTATGCTTTCTCATGCATCTGAATTTCCATTTTGAATAATTAAGTGGGTTTTTTTCTATAAAAAAAGCATTTTAAAAAATAAGATAATTATAGATCTTATTAAGGGTTTTTTTCTTTGTTGCTGCTTTTTGGAGACTGTGCATTCCTTCTTACTTTTAAAGGCTATAGTGAAATACCGGTAGGACTTCTGAAATCTTTCCAAAATTAGTTGGCAGAAGAGACTATTACAGTCTGTGAACAGAGGGCATGTGAAGCAACTACCAGGTAGTTATCACTGAGGTAAACATCATTAAAATCTTTCCTACATTTGGAACTATTTTATGTTTTATTAAAATACATGGCAATTCTATCCACCTCAGTAATTTGGCTAAGACCTATAAAATACATCTGGTATCAAATTTTTGTCAATGAATTCAAATTTAACCATTGATTTATAATATTCTTATGAATATATTTATATTATTTTTATTAATCACTATTCCAATTAACCAATCAATAAACATTTATTAAAAAACCTACTCTATATCAGGCAATGACACACAGCTCTGGAGATTAAAAAAAAGAAACAGCAAAAAAACAGCCTCTGCCCTCTGTGGAATAGAATCTGAGAAACGTAACAAGTATTGCTAAGAATTAGAAAGGCAATGAATGGAAGTTAGACTGATAATCTCTACTCTCTGATCCCTATTTTTTAAATAGTCTGCATGAAAGATAAGATTTTCCCACAATGATAAGACATCAGATCTTCCTATAGTCACATTTAGAAAATACTGTCAAAAAGTCTTAAACCTAAGAGGAGGCTGATACAGAGCCATTCATATCAGTAGGCACCCAAAATCAGAACCCATTAATTTTATAGGGAAGAAATCACATTTCGAAAATTTTAAAGTACTACATGAATGTTATCATCATCCTTACTATTTTAATTACTATCATAGATTGATCACAGTGAATTAGGGGCAAAGTTTGGTTAAGACTGATTTTTTTTTTATACTCAGTCCCCAAGACTTTAGTTATCACTCTTATTAATTTAGGAAAATGATTCATAAACTGAAATTTCAACTGCAAAGATGTAAAGACTTTTTTATACAATATATTGCTGTTTAAATTCATTTTATTTTAAGACAACCTGTCTAGCCCCAGTGATAACATGGAAAGGAAATAACTGACCTGAGCCTTTTATGTTAAGATCTAGCAGACCACAGAAGAAGATAAAGATTATGATTTTTTTTCCAAAGGATTAAATCCTTCACTTGGCCCAAGGAGCATTATTCCATCTCCTTTGATCTAAACACCTGCAGAGGGCTTAGCCTAGAATTATCCTATCTCAATTGCTCCCTGGAACCAAAACACCTGCACTATCAGATCCTAGTTTTAGTAACTGTTACCTACTGTTCTATTGTAGGTAGGTGCTTTAGAGTGAAAGAACTAAGTTTGAATTCCCTCTTTCCTTCTTACTACTTGCTTGATCTTAACCAAGTTACTTTAGGGCTCAATTTGCTCAAATGTTTAAAAAAAAAAAAGAAGGAGTTAGCTATATCAAAGCTTCTTAAACTATGTCACTATCCCATATGGGTTCATATAACCAAATGTGGGGGTTGTGAAGTTATGTTTTATTATTGGTAAATACTTGATTTGTTTACCTATTTTATATATCTATGTGATGTAAAAATTTCTCAGGTGAAAAGAGATCACAAGTGGAAAAAATTTAAGAAGCCCTGGACTAGATAAGAAGTGTCAGATATACAGCCCATCACACTTTAGTATGCAGTCCAAACAAGATTAAAATATAATTAGGAAATATGTAATACAACAGATAAAAATGCAATAAGAGACAATATCAGATTTTCAAACTAAATCAATATGTGCCTACAAGAATCTTTATATATGGATTAGTGATACCCATTTCTATTTGAGTTGGATGTCACTGGGCTAGATCATGCTGCCATTTACCACTCTGAGTTCTACAATTCTATATGTTTTTTGTTTTTGTTTTTGTCTTGTTTTCTGACCCAGTAGATTTTTCTTTTGGTTATCTGAGAAATAGTGATTGTCCAAGTGAGGAGGAAAGAGGAAAAAAAAGAAAAAAACCTGAAAAACTCAAATGTTTACAACTTCACAGTCAATCAGCAAGCCTTTTCTAAAGAGTCAGTGCCAGTCATTGTGATAGGCCCATGCAAGGAGGAGATGGTATATTTTCTGAATTCTCACAGTAATCATTGAATCATTGAGAAAATAATCTGGCCTCTATCAAAGTGAGAATAGTATATAAGCTCATTGAGGTCGTGGTAAAATGCTGGAATCACTGGAATCAGAAAGAACTTAGTTTAAATCCTGTTTTAGACATTTACTAGCTAAGTGACCTGGGGTAAACAAACTAAGCTCTCTGGGACTCAGTTGCTCATCTATAAAATAAAGAGATTGGGCTTAAGTACCTTCCAACTCTCAATGTTTGATCCTATGAGTATTTTATTTTTATTGAATATTTGTTTGTTTTATTTGTTTTACTTATTTTTTTTTTTATTTTCCTTTGAATTCTCAGCACTGGTACGGTTGACTTTCATAGGCAGCTGACAAAACTGAATAAATCCTTGTAGAATTGAATTAAATTGAATTGAATCCACCTATGGCCAAAGAAATACACATAATCTTAGAAGTCACCCGACACTGGGTCAGAAACTACTTAGTCTCTCTCTAGGAGTTGATTCCCATAATTCTACCCTTACAAATCAAATTTACTCAGCTACTAGTATTGATTTACCTTTATTTCCACACTGCAATTGTCCCATCTCAATGAACTCTGCATGCCTCTTCCAGGCTCAGTCAAAAAGAATTATTGTAATAGAGCTGGGGTGATAAACATTTATCATTCAATTTTATGTAACTATCTCCTTATAAATACCTTCTGAACTATTAATCCACAGTATGTGTCTTTCTCTATTTTGTATTGTTTTATTTTTTTTTTCTTCTAGGGAGCAGGCACAGAAGAGAATTGCCTCATTGATATATTAGCATCAAGAACAAATGGAGAAATTTTCCAAATGAAAGAAGCATACTATTTGCGTATGTTTTATATACATATATACATACATATTATACAACATATAATTACATATGCATGTTAGACTTTTTTTTTTGCACATAAAGCAAATAGAAACTCCAGTTTAGGTGAAGGCAGTATGCATGTATTAAGTATCTACTATGTGCTAAGTGCTTGGAAAATTCCAAGGAAATATGCTGTGACTTTAAATGTTCTTGAAAGCAGCCTCTCAAGCAATACTAATGTCTGGTGATGACACAAAACTGACTTGATTCCCTGGAGAAGAAGGTTAAACAAAACAAATTCTCTGAGAATAGTTAGTAATTCATAGGCAAATTTTTCCCAAGTCAGAAAACTTACCGGACACTTTCTAATATCTGAGGCAGTTTTTTTCTTGGAAGACAGAGTAGTACAGTAGATTTGGAGGTAATTAATTGACCTGCATTCAAAAATTTGTGACAATGGACGTCACTTTACCTTTTAGGTTTTATTTTAGTCAAAGTAGAGAGATAGACTAGATAACACCTAAGATCCCTTCAACTGTATATAATTTTATTGTTTTGTCAGCATATGTTCATATGATACCCAAAGGGAAAATGGATGTTTTCTGCGTAGACAAAATAGATCGTAATTTAGCAGTTAACCTAATGAATTCTACAATGATCAACAATCAATTAAAAAATTCATATCAATGAATTATATGTCAATTCATATCAAATCAAAGCTTTTCCTTTTTATATCTTGAATAATTATCAATGCAATTGTCTCAACTCATTATTTTGCTTTATTTATATAGTAACAATCTATATGTCACCCCAATTCAGCTAAGATAAAATTTTCTACAAACTTTCAACATAGATATGTGAGCTATTTTTATTTCCAATATTCTTGAATGCCATTGAACCTGCTCTATCACCCTTGATCTGAAATTGAATATCAAGGGACATTCAAGAGAAAATCATTAAATAATCATTGTGTGTGTGTGTGTGTGTATAATGTTTAATATACACATGTGTGTATATGTATATACACATACATACATTCATGCATAACACATATGTATGCATCTATCTCTATGGATATTTGTGTATAGGATTTTCCCAGTGAAATTTGTAGGAGACACCATCACTCAGAAAATTTAAAATAATACAAACCATTCCAAGTATTTGCCGGGAGGTGGTCTGGGAAGCAATTGCTTCTGTTTCCTTATATCTCAAAAATCTGAATTCCTTTTAAGTCTGAAATAAGTCATTATTAAAAAGCTGCCAGCAGTATTTATCAGTACTTGTGAAAGGATTATAAGTGAGCAAGAAAAGCCAACTGGTTGTTTCTTTGCTGTGATCCTTAATGATTACTTCTGAGGAGAAGGTGTTAAAAGACAGATAAATGTCAACAGTCAGAATATATTTCCTGAGCTTTGAACCTACTGTTTCTAGAGAATTATCACTAGAGTATTCCAAGCACATCATATGTGGAGGCCTATAATAAATCATTCTTTTTAACACAGGCTTTTTCTTCCCCAGAATACAATAGTGACCTTCAGCAAGACATTTACTCAGAGACTTCTGGACACTTCAGAGACACACTTATGAATCTGGTTCAGGTACTGTAATCCCTAAGCCAAACATGAAATATACTGCTCAAAAACATGAGTACAGGTCAAAATATGTTCATAATTATACTAGGAAGCAATAGTTCATAATCTATTATTCAACACAATTACATTCAGAATAATTGTTTGATATAGAGAATAAAATTATTCCCCCAAAAGTTAAGAAAGTAATACTCCAGATAGATATTATTTGGAATTGTAAAAACTTCTTAAAAATTAATAGTTTTATGGAAAATTTAAACTAAACATTGATACAAACAACTATAGTTTGTAGGTGGTACAATGGATAGGGTTAGAATTAAGGAGATCTAGATTTAAATTTGTCATAGAATACTTACTAACTGTACAGTTTTGGCAAGTTTCATGTGTATGTGTGTATGTGTATGTGTGTGTATGTGTGTATGTGTTTTAAAACACTGGAATTTTTCCCTTATCATATTTTCTTTTCTTTTTTTTTTAATTATAGCTTTTTGTTTACAAGTTATATGCATGGGTAATTTTAATGGATTGACAATTGCCAAACCTTTTGTTCCACTTTTTCCCCTCCTTCTCCCTACCCTGTCCTCCAGATGACAGGTTGACCGATACATGTTAAATATTTTAAAGTATAAATTAAATACAATATAAGTGTACATGTTTTAACAGTTATTTTGCTGCACAAAAAGAATCAGATTTGAAATAATTAACCTGTGAAGGAAATTTAAAATGCAGGTGGACAAAACATATAGGGATTGGGAATTCTATGTAATGATTCATACTCATCTCCCAGAGTTCTTTCGCTGGGTGTAACTGGTTCAGTTCATTACTGCTCTATTGGAACTGATTTGATTCATCTCATTGCTGGAGATGGCCATCAGAATTGATCATCATATAGTGTTGTTGTTGAGGTATATAGTGATCTCCTGGTCCTGATCATTTCACTCAGCATCAGTTCATGGAAGTCTTTCCAGGCCTTTCTGAAATCATCTTGTTGGTCATTTCTTACCAAACAATATTATTCCATAACATTCATATACCACAATTTATTCAGTCATTTTCCAGCTGATGGGCATCCACTCAATTTCCAGTTTCTGACCACTACAAAGAGGGCGGCCACAAACATTCTTGCACATACAGATCCCTTTCTTTTCTTTAAAATCTCTTTAGAATATAAGCCCAGTAGAAACACTGCTGGATCAAAGGGTATGCACAGTTTGATAACTTTTTGAGCATAGTTCCAAATTGCTCTCCAGAATGGCTGGATGTGTTCACAATTCCACCAACAATGTATCAATTTCCCAGTTTTCCCACCTCCCCTCCAACATTCCGCATTATCTTTCCCTGTCATTCTAGCCAATCTGACAGGTGTGTAGTGGTACCTCAGAGTTGTCTTAATTTGCATTTCTCTGATTAATAATGACTTGGAGCATTTTGTCATATGGCTAGATTGACAAGTTTCTTAACCCCACCTCAGTTTCTTCATCTGTTAATAAAAATGTAAGGATAACAATGAATACCTTTCCAGAGTTATTGTATTCCCAGGTGATATTTGTAAAATGCTTTTCAAGCCTCAAAGTACAATGTCAAGGGCAGCAATTATTATAGCTGTTTTTAATTTTTTTCATTTATAATCATTTCTTTCAATGTGTAAAAAACATCACACTCTTAATCCTTCCCTCTAAGTCCCCAGTGGTACGCTAGAATATAAACCTTTCTTTCTTACTTGTTCTTTTCTTCATCCTTTTCTTGTTTTTCCCCTTTCTCTTTCCCTTCCTCCCTTCCTTCCTTTTTTCTTTTTTCTGTTTCTTTTTTTGGGGACATAGTTTATTAGATATAAATTATATAAATATAAAATATAAATTAAAAAATAAATTTTAATAAACTATAAAAATATAAATATATTTTATATATTTATATAAATATGTAATTTATATAAATAGATATAATTATATATAATAAATATATATAATTTTTATAAATATAAATAAATAAAAATATAAAAATATTTTAATAAATTATAAAAATAAATTTTAATAAACTATTTAAAAAACTATTAGATCAAGGGTATGCTTGTTGTTCTGATTCTGTTACCAGGAGTATGCTATAAACAATTTTCAATAAAATGGGCAAGACAGAAAGATGTAGCCTTGACAATAGTTCAACTAGGTGAATTTAGAACACACCACCTTCCTGGAAGCTGACATTTACTCATTCATTGCATATTAAGTCAAGTTATTCAACTAATTGTAAGTCTATCTAACAACTATAACTTAACTCACATCTTTCCACTATATCAACAAAAATAGTATGAAAGACGTTATCCAAAGGTCATTTCTTCTTGTGGATTTCTTTTCTGTCTTTTCAGTCTGGATACTAACTTCTAATTGGTCTTTTAATAATCAAATTATGTGCTATATCCCATCTTTTTGTCATATTATAAAGTAAAAGAAAGAAATGAGACATTTAATCCAAGATGCCAGAATTTAGGAGTAGGAGTGACTTGTGAAAAATATTTCTTTAAAACAGGGAAAAGATTAGAAAGAGGAAAAGGCAAGAAGCTACACTAGAAAATATATTCCACAAATTAAGTAAAGTTCTGTTGTAATTGTCATAATTTTTTTAAGCTAGACGAATGAATCCATTTGTACAACGAACTTCCAAAGAGGAATCTCCCTCTACCAATGCAGATTGGCACATGTTAACAATTTAGAAGGCTGCCTGGGATACTTTTGTTTAAATGACTCGCTTATAGTCACATAATCATATTGATAAGTATTTGTTACTTTAAGTAAATGGCTATAACATAAAATATATCATATAAAAATAAGATCCATGTAGATTTGGACTCAAAGAAATTAGATTCTAATCAGAGTTTTGTTACTTGTTGTTTAATGTGTAAGCTTCACTGACTCCATTTTCTATATATAAAATGAAGGCGCTAAATAAGATGATATTTAAAACTCCTTCTACCTCTGTATCCTATATATCTTGAATATGCATGTTCTACCAATTCAATAAATTATTGTTAACCACATGATTTGTAAAAGTATTTGCATAATATGAGGTCTAAGGGATCCATTCCATAGAAGATATGAGGAAAATATGTGGAGACAGGAAGTGGTGAGACATTACAAGTACTTCCATTTAGTGTGTGTACCCAAAGCACACGGAGAGAACATTTAAAAAGCAGGATTAGAGCCAGATTCTTAAATTCTCTGAGTGCTAAGGGAAACAGGAGAGAGGAGAAAAGAAAAGGAGGGAGGGGAAGGGGAGCATCCAAAAACAGTCTTATTCTCTTACAAATAGAGTAAGAGATAAAAGGGGAAGGAAGGAAGGAAGGAAGGAAGGAAGGAAGGAAGGAAGGAAGGAAGGAAGGAAGGAAGGAAGGAAGGAAGGAAGGAAGGAAGGAAGGAAGGAAGGAAGGGAAAGGAAGGAAGGAAGGGAGGGAGGGAGGGAAGGAAGGAAGTTAGTTCAGTGAATCTGAGCTTAAATCCCCACTTTTATTTACTATAATTAATTATAATATTAATTGTGTGTGTGTGTACAGTGGTACCTTGATATTCCTTGATAATTGATTACAGAAGGCACGATGAGTGATGAAAATGAGGAGCATCAAAGGAACTATACATCTCTAATCTACAACCTCCTCATCTCCCCATCCAGTTCCCCTCAAAGGCTTCTAGTTGCAGAGAAACAAGCAAACCCAACCCAGCCAGGCCCCTCTGTTCTTGATCCAACTCATTTTCTGAGAGAAACCTCAACCTTTATATTCTCCCCACACCCGACTGATTCCAGCTTCCTTGGAAAAGGGGTGCTAATTGTGGAGGCAGAAATTATGGTCCCACACCTCGGATGCCCAGGCCTCTGGCTGCTGGGACTCAGAGCTGCCAAGAATCCTGGGAACCCTGATACCATTGCCTCCATCTGGGCTGCCTCTGCTGCTAATAGAGCCCTCCAGCTGGGTCTCCTCTTGCTGAGCTCTCTTGCAGCTCCAGGTCTCACGCAATACTGCTGTATTGGGAGCTGGGATACTATGCACTGCAGTCACATCATCCTGCAGGAATGGTCCCTCCACCTGCCTGCCCACAAACCTCAGCATCGAGGACTCCAACCTGACAATCACGGTTACCACTGCCTTTGCTGGAGAAGAGCTGCCTCAGCTGAGAGTTGGGAGCTGGGAAGTATTCCTGGCCAACCTCACACCCCTACTGCTCAAACAAGAAAACCACCCAGTGTGATAAGTACTGAGCTAGAGCCAAATGCTGAAGTGTTTTTTTCTTGAAATGCATCAAATACTGATTCAAATTCTTTCAAAGAAGATAAATATATGCATGTGTGTATGTACACATCTATGTACCTATGTACTTATGTATATATGTAATATAGATTGTTGCCCTTCAATTCTCAAAGACTTCTAAAATTGTATCACTATATTAGAAGTTCCATTGTGTTTGAATATGGCTTATCAGACTAATATAAGCACAGCATTTTCTACCACTGGTTGGGCATAAATAGTCTATGTTCACATTTGGGCTAGATTCTCTAATTTTATGTATTTTGTGTTTCTTCTGACCTAATTCAATTCTGTTTCGCTCGTAAAGCACAGCACCTTCTCTGATAAGGGCACACCATACTGAGCAGTCCTATGCCAGTATTTCCCATGTCATATCATCGATTAATTCTAAAGTTGCTGAGAGTGTCTTTGTACCAGTTTTTCTGACCACCATGTGAATGCTTCCTGTGTCAATTCTCCATAAAATAGCTTTCTTGGCAAATGTACATTTGGCATTCAAACAACACGGCCAGTCCATCAGAATTGTGCTCTCTGCCATAGAATTTGAATGCTTGGCAGCGTCTTTTGAGAAAGTTTCAGAATTTTCCTTAGACACTTCAAATGGAAGTGATTCAATTTCCCAACATGGTGCTGGTATACTGTCCAGATTTCATCGACGGACCACAATAGGTCAGCACAATGGCTCTGTAGACCTTCAGTTTGGTAGTCTTCTCTCCCACATTTTCCTTGGAGCCTCCCAAACAATGACAGCTCTGGCAATGTGTCAACTTCATTATCAATGTGTAAATTCCTGCCAAGATAAGTGAACTTATCCACAATTCTAAATTTCTCTATTTTTGGTAACCAATGGCTCCACATATGGATTGTATTTTCTTGGTATTGTGTTTGGCCAAAATGAGCACAAACAGTAAAGGATCAACCTAGACTTTTCTGCCTCAGCTTCAGATGATTGTGCATTGAGTGCACAATCATCTGTAAACAAACTAAAAAACAAAATCATTGACCGATACTCCCTCCACTTTCATCTTGGCTTTTATAGCCTTTGCAAGTTGAAGAATTTATCATCAGTGTGGAAGCTGACCTTGACTCCATGTTTGTTTTCATTGAAAATATGGCTAAAAATATCATGCTAAAAAGCATGGGAGCAAGCACACAGCCTTGTTTCACTCCATTGGTGACTGAGAAAGTAAGAGCGCATTGTCCCTTTACCAGAATCTAGGCAATCATGCTATCATGAAATTGACTTATTGATGAACTTCTCTAGGCAGCCAAATTTTCATGGTTTTCCATAAATCCTCATGATTGACAGTATCAAAGGTCTTGGTCAGATCTACCAATTATCTCTAACTAAAGTTGTATTAGCTATAATGATAATTATATTACTAGCTATAAGACTCAAGGCAGGTCATTTCATGCCTTAATTCTTGATTTCTTCATTTATAAAATGGGATAGGGGAATTGAATTAGATGATTTTAAATCTTCTTCCAATCTTAAATATATAGTCCTATATAATTTGCTGACTATTTGAAAATTCAGTTTCAGTGCTGCAGAGGAAACAGAAAGTAATAACATGGAAGATTTAGAGGGAGGATTTGCCTTTAGCAATATCTATCCTTTCCTCTACAATGACAGTAAAGGAGAGATTGAATGAATAGAAAGCCTTAAAATATGGAGGAGGAGCCTGATGAAACTCTGCTGTCTGGCATCTTTGATTTTCTTAAAAATAGGATGTGAGATTATCCACATTATTGCAGGTGGAGTAGGGAAAGAGGTTTAATGAGTATTGTATGACTTCCCTGGAAGAAGCAATAGGGTGGCCATTAAGAGATTATTAAATGTATTACCATGCAACAGTGAAAGCCTAATTGAGTTTAAATAGAATAAATTTGTAGCAGATACCAATCAAAAAGGTTTCATGATTTTCTCTAGCTTCACTTGACTGAGCAAGAGTAGAAACGGAAAAAACAAATGTTGGGGGTTACCCAACGAGTAATAGAAACAGTGGAAGGTCAAAGCATAGGACTAAAAAACAGAATCCAAAACACTATTGAAATTCTTTTTTTAGTTGTTGAAGAGAAGTTCAGGACTAAGGAGATGAGCAAATAAATCTAGAATAGCAACAATGGATTAAAGGAAATTGTAGAGGTTGCAGGATCAAAGGTGATGATAACAAAAAACAAAAGTTAAGTTCAGTAGCAACAGACATAGGGAAAAGGTAATGAGACCAGATGATTATAATTGGGAAGGGAAATTTAAGGATAAATTTGGGTTGGAATTAGAAGAGTAGTGAGAGAAAGGGTCAAAGGCATGTCATTCCCTTATCCCAATGAAGTAACAGTACAATCAAAGAAGTACTTCCCTGAAGGATGAAAACTTAGGTTTATTTCTTCTTTTGAAAATTACTATTTATATGATCTTAGTCAAGTCATTTAAACTCTCAAGTGGTCCATTTTTTCATCTGCATATTTAATAAATAGCTTCTGAGGTTCTTACTGCTCTAGAACTGATGAACTGTGATGACTGAAATAAGGTAAAAATCCTGATGTATCCTGTGAATGACCAATCTTCTCATTAAATAGTTAGCTTTGTGCATAGAAATTGTTTGAAAATTGAAAATCCAGGAATGGTGACTATTAAATATAGTGGAATTATTAAGGAAGTATTAAGGAAGTATATTGAATATAGTATTCAATATTAAGGAAGTATATTAAATATAGTATTCAGGGATAAAATGGGATGTTCCCTAACCATATTGTGTAAATGGGAGTTAATCTTATGTTGGTTCCTCTTGGTTTTAAGATGGAAAGTTAAAACTTTTAACATAAGCAAAATTTCTAGGATCAACTGGAAAGGTTTTTGTATTTTTCCTCAAATTCTGTTTTTGTTCTCCCTACATCAACTAAATATTCTTTAAGTGAAAAAAACACATTTCCAAACATTAAATGAAAAATGGTATATTTACTAGGAGAGAAGATAATTCAGTATTATTTGTTCTCTCTTTGAAGCTGGTTTGTGGGTTGAAAAAGAAGCAACCAAAGTTAGCAGTAACTTGAATTGGAAAAGGGATAAAACAATAAATTATTTTTCTTAGAAAAGCCTATTACATATTTGAGGCACAGATTGTTATCCTTCTATTTTCCATTTTTCTCATTTGGCAGAGATTCTCATTTGGACATTCACAAACATTTCAGTGCAGGTCCCTCTGATGTATGAATGTTGTGACTAAAAACTTCATACTTTGCTTGACACAAATTCTGGAGAATACAATTAAGGTGGGAATTAGCATATTTGCTAGACAGGAAAAGCAAACTAATTATTCTAACACTTGCCAAGCAATACTGACTTTTAATTCTTTCTTTCATTTTTATGGCAGAGTAATTGTCAACCAAGGATAAACAACCTTTTAAAAAATGTACTGCTGAGGTAACCAATTATTAAATGCCTCATGAGATTGAGGAGAGCCTCATGATTGGACTGATTGGAATCTTTCAAGCATCGTTAATGTTGGAAAGAAAAAAAATTAACTACCTTATTATAATGCAATGCTCCCAAATCAGATCTTGTTAGTTTATAGGCAAATTTATATATATGGTTTTGGAACTGTGTGGAGAGTCAGTGAAACATTTCATTTTATATCCTCCAAACTGTCCTCTGGGTTTGAATCCAGGAAGTTTAATTATTGAGGCTATTAAACCCAATTTTTAAAAAAGTCTAGCTAGATATTTCACAGATTAACTTGAGTTTGCTGCAGGAAAATAGAAAGAAACTATTTAAAAATCACAAATAGAAAGTAAGATTCTGAATTTTCCATTTCCTAGAGTTATGATTCAGAACATAACTTAACTTTAAAATAATCATATCAAATCTGATCAATAATTGAACAATCAGAATTTCAAGGTGATCAAAAGAATAATGGAGAGATTGATCATAAGTGCAACCAAGGATATATAAGAAGTGGTGGGCAAAAATGTATCATCCAGAATCATAGAAAATATCTACCATATTTTCTTTGAAGTATTCTTTCTTTTCTTGACTTTAGAAAGCCACTTAAATCTTCCTACCCTTGATTTCCTCATGAGGAAATTAATGGGGTTGAATAAACTCCTTTAATAGGGTTGATAAAATTATGAGATTGGATTCCCTGGACAGCTTTAGGATCATGATTCTACAATCCTATGCTTAGAAAAGGAGGAGGACCAATCAAGTAGAATTAGCGATGATGGGCAATCTGAGTTCTGTCCTGGTACTTATAAGATATTGAAGATAAAAAGGAAGAAGGAAGACCCCTAGCATAATGGATGGCATTTTAATGGAGGATAGGGCAAGTGTCTAGAGAGTCAGTTTGGTATAGTATTTTAAAGTGATAAACACCCATCTCTGACACTTACTGTCTGTGTGAGCATGTACCTGATACTCTACATTTCAGGTTCTCAGACAATGCTCTAAGAAGGTTTCTAACAATTGGAATAACTATATTTTAGAGATAGATTCCCCTCGGTGATGAAATTCCAAGTCATTGGCATATAGGATAGAATAAGATAAGGATGTACAAGATGAAAAATAATGGTATGCATTAAAATGGGAATATCTTCAATGATGATGTCATGAATCTTCTAAAGTATCAAATTATACATTTGGATATAGTTTTTCTTGAATAATCTCAACATTAAATGACAATCAAACTTTCCTATCAGTCATAAAATTGCATGCCGCTTTCTATTCCACAATGCCAATAAAAAGTCATACATGTAGTTTATCAATCTTTAAATTAATGATAAATATCTGAGATAAAGAACAACAATTCCCGAGACAATGTTCTTGATATACAAGCATCATATCCTTTAAGGATATGTCTTTTTTAAAATTTTGGTTTATTTTATTATTAGTTTATGGAATAAAACAAGCAATTCCATAACAGTATAATTTTTTTAAAACAATGATTGCCCATGAAACATTTATTATGTGCAACTCACTATTCCTCTCTGTAAGTCCATACAGCTAAGCAGTAAAATGAATAGAATGCTGAAACTGAAGGCAGGAAGACTTGTATTCAGGCCTAGTCTCATTAATTGTGCAGGTCAGAGCAAGTCATTCAACTTGTCTTTACCACAACTTCCTCATTAATAAAATGGGATAATAATTGTACCTACCTCCCAAGATTGTTGAAGGGATTAAATGACATAATATTTACCAAGTATTTTGTAAACTTTTAATTCTTAAATAAATGCCAGCAATTATCATCATATTTAATAATCTTGTGTTTGACAGACAATGAAAAAATGTCTACAACAGGAAAAAGTAAAGGTGCTTTTTCTCAACTACTTACTCTGAAAATTCTTAGGACCTAAACAAAGGAAGCAAATTAAAATTTAAGTTTCGCTTTTTTATATACTTCAATTCTCATTGGAGCCAACATTATAATCACAGCCCATCCATGCCTCTTCATCCCAACAGATCCTTGCCTATATCTTTTCATAAGTTTTTCAAAAAGGCTCTGTTCCAAAAGATGGAAGCATCTCTCTCATTTTTCAAACATTTCATGGATTACAGTCAAGTATTTGCCTGTCCAATGGCTGTCCTTTACTTTTGCCATAAGACCACCAGCATTTCTCTCTCTCTTTCTTTTTCTTTTTGGTCTGGTAAACCACATATTGAGAAGAAATTGTGCCAGAGTGGAAAAACCACTATCACTCTAGCCAGAAGACTGGTGATGTGAGAGTCACTCACATCCTGCTACTGATGCTAACTATACTTAAAACTTTGAGTTACTTCCCCTTGCTTCAGTTTCACGATATAGAAAATAACAGAGATGCATTTAAGGAGACCTAAAGATCTGAAGAAGAATATATAAACATATCCCTATATAAATTTCTAATTATTTCTTGAAAACACTTATTAAAACCACCAATGGGGCCATTAGATTTAGTCTTCAATGAAATTTCCATTTCTATGATATTTCCTATACTTTCTGATCCTATAATCTGTTGCCAAAGGACAATACAAGTTTCTCATGTTTGGGTTTGTTTTTTGTATTTTATTGTTATGCTGCTTCATTAGTTTTGTTGTCTTTATGCTTCAGTTTAATTTGATCGAATTCTCCTAAGGCAACAGAAAGTCATTTAGTGAACTGGATGAGATCAAATAGAAATAGTTCTTTGGTGCCCTTGCAAAGCTAATTCAGCTTTAATGGATGAGCAGATTATCCTCTAAAAGTTTAAGGTCAGCATTTGATTGTTTTTCTTAAATCTTTATATATTTGGGCAGATAATATTATTTTTAGAAGGGAGGAATCAATGAATGACTGAACAAAGGAAGAAACAAAGGAAAGAAGGAAGGAAGGAGGGGATGGAAAGAGAGGGGAAAGAAGTAGAAGAAAATAGAAGGAAAAATTAGAAAGATTTTTTTTAAATTATAATTCATGATGACAAGTTTTTTTTTTTTTAGACCAAGAGCTGTTTTCATTGATCTTGAAAGAATAAACAAACTTCCTTTCAGTGGTGCTTCTTTTTTAGCTTTCCTTTCCTTTCCTTAAGAAAATTAATGATTTTCTAAAATATTATATACAATATTTAGCACATATGCATTAATAATGTCATCAAACTTCTGACACTCTCATTTTCGCCATTAGTTTATATCTGAAATCCTACAGAATAAAATGTTTCTCCCTAAGTTTAGTTTTCCTCAAATTTGAACACTGTAAATGACGTGGTGTAGACACACCTGACCTTGGGAGTCATGTAGTTAGAAGTGACATATTTCTTCTCCTAGGCTATCCTGACCCAGTTTACTTTATATGACCAGGATGCTATGGCTACAAATATTTGCTATCAGATAATAGCCTACTGGTCAGTGATAACAGAGTTTCTGACATTAATGAGCAACAATAATGAGGGGCTTAAAGTTGACACAGGTGCAGGACAAAATTGGTGTCTGCCACTTGACCTAGTGATGTTTCAGACCTAAAAACATTTCTAGAAAGTTCTCTTCTCTTCTCCTAGCTCTACCCAGAGGATTATGGGTACTACACCTGCACACAAAGTCAGAACTACACCACTCCTCAATTGTACCTCTCAGCCGTAAAATTAGCATAGCAGTGATAGGAAACAACTTATTATTAATTTATGGGATAAAACAAGCAATTCTATAACAGTATAATTTTTTTCCCTTCTTTTTTTTATCTTCTTGCCCTAGGTTCTTTGCTAACTTCTTTTAGAACTTAGCCTGCTTTAATTGGCATTACAATTATAATGAACTTTGCCTTTTGACTTGGAAATGGGTCCAAGCCTGAAAATTCTTTTGAGACACCTCCTGATGCTTATCTGAAAGTCCAATCTTTTGGGGGTCCCTCTTGAACCCCTAAATATTTTTTGTAATTGCATTGTAATCTCATTCTGGACAAAATGGTTTTTTTGGTCATCTTTCAATTATTATCATTATGGCTTCAATATAAGAATTCTCAAGGTGAAAGTAAAGTAGCAAGTACTTAATTCAAAGGAAATTAAAAGTCATTTTATTTAGTTTAATATCTGAGTTTGTAACATTCCTATTTAAAAATATAAGAACATATGAATTAATTTACATGTTACAGTGAGCCAATCTTACCCATCCATTCATTTGACAAAAATTTTTTAGATTCATTACTATGTACAATGCATTCTGTGGGTTACTTTAGGATTGTATATACAACTTTAAATACAAAATAATCCTTGTAGTTAATGGACAACTAGTTTATGGGCTGAGCTGGAACAAACTTAGATTTCTTAATGTTTTTTCCATTATACTAGCTTGTAAATAAATTATTTTCGAGCCATCAAATCAAATCTCATTTACTTACTATAAACCATTTATGAAATTTTATTAATGCTCTATGTGTGAGAAATGAGTCAGAGTCCTTTGGATTTTAAATTCAGAAATTTTTTTCAATATGTATCCAGCATTTGAGGTGATATGCATTGTAGGAGGCAGATAAGGATAGATATGGGGAATGAAAAAATCTGCTATCTTCTCTTTATTCTTATTTGCACTGAAACTTAACTTCTGTGATATCATGCATGATAGCTACATTAATATTTCTCAAACTTAAGAGTGAAATCCCTGGTGAGCTGCAAAAGGGCTTCTTTGTTTCTCTTTCATTGGCTAGTTTGGTATTTTCGTCTGCCAATCACCTTGTATTAACCAGTGCTTGCCTCTTCTTTGTTTTTGCATGTTAAAATATAAGAAAAGCTTAATATGAAAGCTAAGTGGGTGTTTAATGTTAACTACATGATTTGCCACTAACTGGCTGAGATAGTTAACCTTTCTATGTCTTAGCAAGCTCATCTGCAAAAGAAATGAATAGAAAACCATTGGGGCTGATTTTGGAATGCTAAGGGGACAGACAAATAGTAATCCAAACTTCTCCAAGTACAAATTAGCCAAGCCTTCACACTTCAAGGAAATGTGGCATTCGTTTTAGCCTGGGGATAGCACAGTGGTGAACACTTAGATGTTGTGGGATCTACTTTTATTCTTTTAAACATACAAGAAGAAATACTCAGTAGTTTACCAAGGGTGAGTTATGGCTCTCTTTTGATTTTGACTCCACTTATATGTGCTTGTTTTGGATCATCAGGAGTAACATCTGCTGGCCAAGTGAGAGCCCATGCTAAAAAACAAAATCTAGAACATCTATGGATATGAACAACGCAATGTAATGATAGATTGCTCCTTTATATTTCCCTTTGGGTTGCTAGTTCTGTGTTTTGGTTATACGCCACTATGTAAAAGTTTCCTAGTCTTTTGATTGCTCATGGGCTTTTCCATGGGGTAGTCATATGGTACATAATCTAAAATTGCACAACACGGGAGGAGGGAATTTTTTTTTCTTATAGAGAATGAGACCCTTTCAGAAATATTCCAAGAAAATTGTCAAACAAGTAAAAATTATATGGATATATTTCATTTAATATTTCATGTTTGTCTTACCTTGGATGGTGAACAGAAATCTCTCAAATGGTGATTTATCCTCATGAATATATCATATATGGCAATACTTTCTTGAGTTTAGCAGTAGAGCAAAATGTGTACACATAGAAATGCTTGTAGAAATCCTAAACAGGATTTTTCCTTTTTACAAATTTTAGAGATACCTTTCATTTTCTTATGAATCATTTCCAGATATTCTTCTCCACCTTCTCCCCCTCCTTCCCAAGTCTTCCCTTATGATGATTTTTTTTTAAGCTAAGCAAAACCAAACAACATAAAACTTAACCAAATCACTCATCATATGCAATATTCTACTTGGTCTAACCAAGTTTTCAAACAATGAAATAAACAATTAAACCTTTCATGCTAGAAAGCAGATGAAACTGTGGCCGCTGGGACCTTAATTAGCCATACCAATACAGGGAAACAATTTTCATTATTCTTCTGTATTTTATTTTATTATTTTATTTTTTTTGCTGAGACAATTGGGGTTAAGTAATACGCCCAAGGACACACAGCTAGTTAAGTATCTGAGACCAGATTTGAACTCAGGTCCTCCTGACATCAGGGCTGGTGCTCTATCCACTGAGCCAACTAGCTGCCCCAATTTTCATTATTATTGTTAAAGAATACGACTACAACTGCTGCTACTATTACTTCTACTGCTACTATACTAATTAGCATTTACACGATGTCTTAAGATTTGCAATAAGTTTTACAATTATTATTCTCATTTTATCATTACTATGACCATATAAGTTAGATATTGTTTCCTCCAGTTCCCAGATGAAGAAACTTAAGTAGAGATTTAAGTGACTAACCCAGGCTGAATTTGAACTGAGTTCTTCAATGAGAAAACTTCAATAAGAAGTTATCTATTTCCCAGGCTTTTACAACCACTGTTTTCTTGTTCCTTTTCAATGATGATCTTTCAGATCTAAGTTTATTTCCAGCTCTACTCTTTCCTCTTAGTTCTTACAATTTCTATTGTAAGGTCTTTGCCAGCTCTGACATCCTGTGTTCTAAAATGCCACTCAGAGGTAATTATTTGAGGTAGATGTTCTAAGAGGTCTCTTCCTCCTTCCTCTGCACATCAGATTTCTTTGTTAAGGACCATGCTTTAAATTAAAATCACTCAGTTTCTCATTGATTAGCCACTAATAAGTCCAAAGCCAAGCCCCACTTGGTCATTGTTTGGGTTCTGATTGATTCAGAATGAATGTAAATAGCAGTTATTTCTGCTTTGGCCAAAAATTGGGAGGGTTTTTCCCTTACTTTTTTTTTTTGGGGGGGGGGGGGACTAGGTGAAAGAGGAGATTCTTTGCCTCAGTTGTTACCTAACCTTAATCACTGAATGGGTGGTTGACCGCCTTAGTTTAAAAAGGTCAAGGTCACCCACTGAATCCAGAGCCATCTCCAGTCCTCCTGATCTAGATCTGGCCACTGGACCCAGATGGCTCTGGAGGGAAAAGTGAGGCAAGTGACCTTGCACAACCCTCTCTCACTTGAATCCAATTCACTTGCATGTCATGGTTTCACCTCCCTGAAGTCATGGCCCTTCCTGAGAATGAAGGACAAATAATAACCTTATATTGTATATAGTTATAGTAGCATCAGCATCAGCAGTAATAAAAGCAATCCCCATCATAGTTGTAGTCCTGTACATCACAGAAATAATGACTAACATGTATATAGCACTTATTATATGTCAGACACTGTGTAAGCAACTTATAATTATCTTCTCAGTTGATTCTTACAATAACCCTTGGATATAGGTGCTATTATTATTCCTATTTTATAGATAAGAAAACTATATTCTAAGTTCTAACAATATTCTAATAATATTGTAGCTCTAACAATTCACAAAATAATTTTGTCACTATTGTGATTTCCCCTCTCCTCCCTGCCATTGTCTGTTATAATGTCTCTGCATGGACAAAGAGAAGGCACTTCTCTAGATCTTGTCATTTCAATCTCCTGCTGATTCTGTCATATTCTTTTATTAATTCTGTGATATTCTTTTCCTTGATTATAGTGTAAATATGGAACATGGGGGCTGTTGAAGCCTTCAAGGGTTCATGGAATGAAAACATTCAGGAATGATTGTCACAATACTAGGCAAGCAGTTCAAAATATAATGTGAGGTAATGTTCTGAGACAGGGCAATGACCTTCCTGTATGGTGCAACAGTGCAGACCAGCATCTCTGGTAAATGAACGCCAGCTGGCAAGCAGTCTCGTAACACTCCCTTACTTCTTCAATCAAGGCATAACTACAGGAGAATTAATTGTCTGTCAACTAATGAAAAATTAGCCACTTAGGGACTAATTAATCAACATGTGCAAATCACATCGAAGATAAAAAATTCTATTAGAGAAAAGAAAGGCAGAAAGGATTTGACAGACCACCTACCCCATCAGCTGGAGCTTCCAGTTCTTCCTTGCAAAAACACTTTCATAATCTTTGTTCTGATGCCTCTAGGAACACTATTTCCATCATCCTTTAATAATCACCAATAGGAAGTTTGATCTTTCCTGGGCATGACCTCATCAGTGTTTTTCCTGCTCCCACCCCAACCTCTTTGGTTCTATATACTATTGTTGTGACATTTATATCAATTAAAGCATCACCTACTGCTAGTTTAGGCTGTCCACATTGATCATTCACTCTGAATCTTTGCCTCTATGAACTCTGTCCGATGACACACAGCTCATTTTTAATATTTTCTCATCAGTCAACCTCTGGATTCTATTGATCTGCTAGATACCCATGGTATTGCTAACAGTTAAATAGGTATAATGTTAGGAAAAAGAGAAAAGAGAGGAATATGTCTCTAGAAGAATTAGTACTTAGCTTAAAATGTGTTTCATCTACACAGAATCCTAGGGAATCCTGTCAGAGGGCCAAGAAACCTTAATGTGATATATAACAATGCTTTGACAAACCAACATGATGAGGACTAAAATATTCAAGTCATTCTCTGTCTTTATCTAGCCAACAGGCCAATTAGATGGCATCCTATTGGGTAATAATAGTTATCATTTATACTTTAAGGCTTACTAAATGCACATAATCTTCATATCTACTTTGTGAAGTAAGTACTATGGTATTATTCTTTTTTTTTCTTTTGCAAAAGGAATAAAATTTTAAGCCTTAGTCTTAATCCTCCTCCTCCTCTTCTACCTTCTTCTTCTACCTTCTTCTTCTTCTTCTTCTTCTTCTTCTTCTTCTTCTTCTTCTTCTTCCTCACTTACTGCTTACCTCACCACTTATAGTCTCTCTTTCCTTTCTCCTTACAAGTGTGTGTTCTGTCCATAGGAATTTGGGGGCTATATAATATTTATTTATTTTTATTTATTTTGTTTTTAATGGAACTAGGCCTTTAAACTCAAATTACACTGGCTTTTGTAGAAAAGTAAATAATAGTCCTCAACCCAAGCCTCAATAGTTCATAGTTTAAACTTTAAAGAGTATAAATAACAGTTGTTTTCTGCTCTTACCAAAAACTTTAAAGGTTTTCTCTTTTTAGATTGATATTTCTGGGATAGTAAATTAGGCCATCTTTTGTCTCAATTCTTATTTAGCCATTAATCATTAGATGGATTTTGCTTCAGAAAAACTGAGACTGGGAAAGATCTTAACTGAGAAAGGCCAAGATCATCTCCTGTATCTCAGGCCATCACCAGTCATCTGTATTTTCTTACCACTAGCCAGTGGTTCTCAAACTTTTGCTCTCAATATCTTTATCCTATTAAAAATGGTTAAGGATCTGTCCAAAGAGTTTTTGTTTATGTGGATTATGTTATAGATATTGATCATGTTAAAAATAAAGACTAATTATGAATTTTAGACTCTCTGAAAAGATTTCAGAGTTTCTCAGGCTGCTCTGGACCATACTTTGAGAACCACTGCACTAGACTTCAGTGATTGGAGGAGGGAATGAGGCTGATGACTTTGAGCAGCTCTATCTCATTTAAATCCAATTCAGGGCAAATCAAGACATGGGTCTCATGACATCTTTGGTCCACTTTAAGAAAGAAGGAGGAACAACAACAAATATGTTCAGTTGTCCTTTTTCTTACCTTCACTGTTAAATTTCCTAACTCCAGAAATAGTTCACTGTCTCCACTTTGTCATAACCCACAAACTCCTCAAGCCATTTCTTTCTGCTTCAACTCCACCCTTTTATTATAACTCATGTAAAAGGTCATTATCTACCTCTTAATACTAAATCCAGTGACCTTTTTCCTCAGGCCTCATTCCCCTTGACCTTTAGGTAGCATTTGATACTGACAGAGCATTGGACATGAAGAGATGATTCAATTCAGAAAGATGTATTTCTTTAGCATCTATTATATGTCAGATACTATGCTAGCTTCTGTTTCTAAAAATAAAAAGAAATAGTACCTGCTCTTAAGAAAACTGGGACAGGAGAAGAAAAGGAATATTGGAAATAAGTAAATATAAAATATATTCAAAATAAACAATAGGTAGTTGAAATGGGATGAAAAGGAGAGCACTAAGAATTGGGAAAATCAAGAAAGTTGGCAGATGAATAGAGCTTTAGCTTAGGGACTAAAAGTTCTAAGCAGTTAGAGTGAAGAATAAGAGTTCTGTGCATGGAAAATAGTCTGTGCAAAGATAGAAAGATGAGAAATGAATTCGTATCTATAAGAAATTTTCAGAAATCTAGTTTGGCTAGAACACTGAAAATACAAAAGGGAGCAATATTTAAATAGCCTAAAAAGACTTAGCTTGAATTTAGATTATAAAGGTCTTTAAAGGCCAAAATGATAATTGGCACTTTATCAGCAGTAATAGGGAGCCACTAAAGTTTCTTGAACAAGAGAGTAAGAGGATGATCTGTACTTTAAAGACATCACTCTCTCATAGGTCCAGGGGAGTTTTCTTGGGAATTATCAATGCTTATAATATTTCAAAAATCCCAAAAATAAATATAAAAGCGACTCATTTAATTTGTGGCAATTTTAGTTATAACAACAAAAGGAACAAACATTGTATTTCTCTTTATAGGGAACCAGGGAAGAAGGTTACACCAATCCTGCTATGGCTGCCCAGGATGCAATGGTAAGTCCAATCAATCAAAAAAGCCAAAATTCCAAACCAGCTCTTTCCCTGAAGATACTTCTCCTTGTGGTTTGAGATTGTACTGATGATCCTTCCTGGTCTCATAATCTTCCAGGTTCTATGGGAAGCTTGTCAACAAAAGACAGGAGAACATAAAACTATGCTACAAATGATCCTTTGTAACAAGAGCTACCAGCAATTATGGATGGGTAATTATTAATCATTTTTATTTCTGCTTCCTTATCTAAATATGTAATGAAAGACAAGTAGCTAAATGAATAGATAGGAAAATATGAACTGTAGTAACCACTTAATCTAAATTTAATTTATTTATATGTAGCAAGCCTTATTTTTCCAGCTCCAACAGGAAAGTTTTTTCATGTTAGTGAATATTCCAGATAACTGAAATTAAATTCTATAGCTCAATTCTTAGAATACATCCAGTGATTAACATGATTCCCGATTCATAATTACATTTATTAGACAGTTTTAATGATGGATAAAAGCACTAAAAACTTTTTGATTAAAAACTTAATTACTGATGGGAATTTTTAAACAATGCATTAAAGACTCATCTTGACTTTTAAAAAAAAAGATATATTTCAAATGAAAGGCTGCTTGGAATAGTGGATAGAGAGGCAGTTTTAAAAGCAGGAGGATCTGTATTGAAATCTCACTACTGGCACATACTGACTGTGTGACCCTGGGTTAGTCACTTAACTTTTCAGTGTTTTAAGCAACTAAGACTTTAATTTACAGAGAAATTGTTGACCTGTTATGGAGTTCTATATACCAATGAAATCCATGATCCATTTCATATTCCCATGCTTTAAAAGACTTGTAACTTGATCTGTCTGGATATTCCCTCTAGTAATAGAGATTGAAATTTTCCTAAAGTTTATTATCCCAGTGTATTGTATGTGCCAGAATTTAGTTTTGCTTTTTTCCTTAGTTTGTTAGTTTCCCACTCCCTTCCCCAAGGTATAGTCTAGAAGGAGCCAGGGATACCTTCACACCACTGTATCATGAATACTATATTCACAAAGGAAATTTCTAAATAAACATTATATTAAAAAATCATTCCCCAAATTGAAATTTACTCTAACTTGATAGATAAAAAAATGATTGTTTACTAATTTGGAAGTCATGGCATAATTAACTTTACTTGTACAACTAGATCATTTACCAGTTAGGTTAAAATAAATGTAGAATTTTAAAAAAGGATTACAAGGAGATACTATTGTGTATAATTAGGAACAATTTAAGACCCTATATTCAAAGAAGCTTTATATGTTCTTAAAATGGAAAATAGAAAAAAGTAAAGATATTGACCTTGATAATCACCACTTTCTACAAAAGTTTAATCAGTAAAAGACATTCACCCAGAACCCAGAAACTGCTTTTACTGACAAACACTTGATCTTCTTACTAAATAGAGACACATATCAAGTGAAATAAGTGCCAGTTTAAAATGCAAATATTTGCAAAACATTAGAAGTTCTGCCTCATGGAACAGTTAAAAAAAAAAAGAAGAAGAAGAAGAAGAAGAAGAAGAAGAAGAAGAAGAAGCATTGAAAATTCTGCAGAATACTAACATGAGTCTTAAGAATATTCATAGAAGAAAATAAAAGGCCAAATATTAAAAAAATAGAATAGATGTCCACATTTCTACTTTATCATTAATAATGGTAAAACTACCACACTGTGATTATAACATGTGAGCCCTTCCATTCTACCATATAATATATAACATAGAAGAAATGACACTTAAGAGGATGACATTCAGAAGATTGGATAGATCAGACTAAATTTAGAGAGAGGAAATTTGTGTTGAAAGTGATACAATATTTAAAATATCAAGGAATCACTTTGTAAACTATCTTAGAAAGGAAAAAATATCAAAAAGAATGGGGGTGGGAATCATGGCAGATGTTACTATCAAAGATATTACCAAAATCATCAGAGCATAACTGTTGACCTATAAATCTCCTTTCTCACTTAAAAAATTATTTATGAGTATCATTGATATATATGTATATGTATGTATACATATATGCATATATATACATATATATGTTGAGGTTATGTTAGATGAAAATATGAAATACACACATTTTGACAAAATTATTTTCTATGGTAAATCATATCTTTATCATTATGAAATTGACTAGAAATTAGGGAATGCTAGATTATCTACTTTACACATTTTCTAAGAATAAGAAAATGATTCAGGAAAGTAAAATACAACTTTAGAAGTCTTTCAACAAGTTTTATCCTATATATATATATATATATATATATATATATATATATATATATGTTTAAAGTAAAATAAGACTTTTTTGATAAAAAGATAAAAATATGCTGCTCAATGTTCCTCTGGTTATTATTGCCAAGTGAGAAATAAAGCAGGAAGACCTACGGTATGCTCTTCAAATGTATTCTTCATTCTTGAGAATAATGACCAACCTTGCTCCAAATAGGAAAGGAATTCTACAAAGAGAGTGAGGTCCAACAAATGCTTCTATGCATAGATCATGTTGTGTTCTTAGAAAAACAGTCTGGAATATTATAGGGCCTATTTAATGATAATCACTTAAAAGCAATAGGTTTAACAAAGCAAAGAGAAAAAAAACAAATTATGAAAAATGCTCATTAAGATTATGGCATAAAGTTTGATGGACTGGACATTGAATTATACCCGTGCATATGTACCAGGCACTGAAATGGAATGATGAGATGAACCCAGAAATGAATAGGAGAATAGAAAGCCAACAGAATTGCATTTGAAATTATGCTGTGCTTTTTAATGATCCCAAGAGATGATTCCCCGACACAAAAAGTCTTCTTTTAATAGACTCACATATTCTCTCACATATTAATTGACTCACATATATAATTCCTAATCTTAAAACACCACAGTCCCCAAAGAATTAGATTTATATTTGACCCATCTTGTCATTGATGCTGTCCAAAAATGGAAAGATCTGCATTAAAAGGGAATGCCAATTGTGTTCTTTAATAATGGTTGGATACATAATGGGCACAAATAGATAGTAGTATGTGTACAAGTTTGTGGCAGGAATGAGGAATAGCAGGTGGACAGCTCCAGTATTTTTTCTGGTGGTATGCACAAAAAGTAAAACTACCTAGAAGAAGGCCTCTAGTGCAAAAGGTAAATCCATCATTGAAGATCTATTCAGGCAAGAATTTGTAGAAGAACAGGACACAGAAGAATTGGTATCCATACCAATGAAAGGAATACCTACCTTTATGATAGTATGCATCAATGTAAATATTAAATAATTTTTGGAGATTTGTTTGAGAGAAATATATATCAATAAAACCTAGTCAACCAATATTTATTATGATATATTTAATCTTTGCAAAGTTATATGTAAGTTGTACAATTTTTAAAAAGTTTTTCAGGAATTTCAAAATATTTCTGGACAAGACCTGGTAGATGCCATTAATGAATGTTACGATGGATACTTTCAGGAGCTACTTGTGGCAATAGGTAAGTAGAAAATCATTAGGTATATAACTTTCAAAACTCCCATAAGCTAAAGTTTTTCTGATTAAAATAAATTGTGTATTTGTATAGTATGGAGGAGAATAAATCTGGTTTTCTAAAGGAATCTTAAACAGCACTAACACTTTAACCATTTGAAGAGATCTAAGTAACATAGACTTTCAGAGTTGGAAGGGTTTTTTTTATTATTATTTGTTTTTTGTCCATTTTGTTCAGCTCCATGTATGTGTCTACACACTTATCATGAGGGAAAAGTATTAATTTTTCTTTCTGCCTGGCCCCAAAAGACAAAATTTGGAACAATGAAAGATGCAGAAAGGCAGATTTCTACTCCATATAAATAGATTATTTGCTAATAATCATGACTGTTCCAGATTAAAATAAACTTCTTCAAGAAATAAAGGGTTCAGTAGAAGTCTTCAAGCAGAGATAGATGACAATCATCAGTCCAAGATATTGTCAAGGGGATAACTGTCCATGTACAAGTTTAAGAAAACTGAACATGGAGTGCTGAGCTTAGAGCCATGGGAACTGAGTTCAAATTCTGGCTCTCCTAATCACTACTTAGGTGATACAGGGCAAATTATTTCACTGCTATAGACCACAATTTTCCCATTTGCAAAGTGAGGGGGTTCAATTAGCTGATCTCCAGGGTTCCTTTGAACTACAGCTTTTGTTCTTAGTATAAATGTCTGCAGATGTCTGCATCTGTAGTGGTTCTGTATAACAAGGAGGTACAAAATTAGCTTCATGACCTCAAACAGCATTTAGTTCATCTTTTAGAAATATGAATATTAACCACTGAAACATCTCTCACAAGTAATTATACCTACTACTCTATTCATCTTATTTTTATATTAATTTAATTAATTCAAGGGAATAAAAGATACTTCTAATATGACCTCCTCTAACTAAGCTTCTTATCTCTTCTATCTCTTCTCAACTCCTATCTTAAAAACTCTGTATTTTTCCTGTAAGTTCTATTGGAATAAAAAAAAAAAAAAAAAAAAAAGGAGGGGGAGGAAGCGATCATCAAACAATCCCTAGCTATGTGCCAAATAGCCTGCTTGGAGAGAGAGAACTATTTATTACCTCATCCTAGAGAGCATAACTACCCCATTCAAGTATGTCAAAAATAAAACAGGTAAGGAGTTGACACAGCTCCTGCACATTAAAAAAAAAGAGAGAGAAAATAACCTAATTTATTACTTGGAGACTTGCCTCATACTTAAAGCAGAAAGATTAAGATACCCTGATAATTTGAAGTATGACAATGAAAGATTCTCAAAATACAATGAGAGAATTATATTGTGGGCTTAATACATATTGATCTGAAGAATGAATCAATAAAAAATATGAATATGCAATTCATTAATAAAATTTAATTAAATAAATAAACCAAGCAAACTAAATAAATGAATGAATTTAATAAATGAATATTAATTAAATATACATAATTAATAAAATGTACCTTTCTAAAAGTAAAAAGACATACTCAGAGACGGTTAATGGGTCAAAGAGCCCAAGCCCTTCACTTTACAGCTAAGAACTCTAGTGTAGACAGTTCATTGCCCTGTCTCATAAAACTTGATAGTCAACATGAATGGTGAGTCATTTAGGGCAATGACTCAAAATGTTTTTCTTTTTCTTCTATACAATGCTTCCTAGAAAACAAGAAAACATTTCTAGCCCATTTCAAAGAACTCTTGGATGCCAGAAGCCCAACTAGACTTTTAGAATGAAAGAAGCTCCTAGGAGGATAGATTTATGTTTATCATGTAATCAGCATAACACAGAGCTGTGGTAAAATTAGCTTGCGATGGCTTCTAAGAGCTGATTGTTAAGTGTCCAGTTTGAGTATTTGCATCCCAGTAATTGACAAATATAATAAGTTGGGGCTTGATTTATTGTTCTGTTGATTTCTAAGCTTTAAGAAATTGAAAGAAAACATTAATAATTCAGATTAAACTTAAAAGTCTGTTCTATATCCTTTTTTTTCTCTGAAGAAATAGTTATTTATCAATGTATTTCTGAGTATAAGGTAGAGTAGAACAAAGCTTTTTAAACTATGAGTTGGTGTCATGTAACTGAACATGAGGGTCATGAAATTATGATTAATTATAAATAAATGTTTAATTTCTATGCCAGTATAGCTGTATATCCAGTAAAAATTTCTAAGGAAACTTGGATTCAAGTTTTATCTCTGACACAAACAAATGGTATGACCAAGCCAAGTCACTTAATTCTCAGAGTTCTAGTCAGATCTTTCAGCGTCTAAGTTACATATGAATGGACAATCTGCATTGTCTATACTGGAAGTTTGTCACTCTACTGAACTCACAACTGGGGGAAAAGGTAAAAGATAAATAATTAGAAGTTTTATCAAAGTTATTACTCTAGCCATTGAACAAAAAATCAGAACAGATGGTTTTAAATATTAAAGTTGTTTTCACTTGTAAATGAAGAAAAAAAAAGAAAAAATGAGAATGGAAATTTTCATTATACACTATTCTAGAAGTACTATGGGGTATACAACCTAAGTTATCAAATATATCAATATACATCACACATACACACACATACACACACATGCACACACACACACACACACACACACACACAATATAACACCCAGAAACCTGTGTATCTTAAGGAATATTGAGACTGTTCTAATCTTATGCAGCCTGAGATGACAGAGTTTTATTTTCTCTCGCTCTCTCCATTCCACCTATAAACTCAAATCCTAAAGGTAATTAAGGCAAAATGGAGAGTTTATTGTCTCACAATATTATTGAATCGGACACTTCGAGGAAAAAATAGCAGAAACACAATACTTTTATTTTTTTTCCTTTTCCAAATACACAAGTATTCAATAGCAATGACAAGATATGGCATTTTGGGTGCTCTCAATTAGGCTTAATAAAGTTTATATAGCCTGAGAGGTTTACCTATATCAGTAGTTATCCTATAATGAGGTCCAGACTATATATATATACTATGTGCCACATAACTGGTTATGATTACTCTAGAGATTGAAGAGAATTTAGAGATCATCTAACCCAAGACCATCTTTTAATTGATGAAGATATAGAGGGAGGTTTAGTGCCTTCATCAATTTCAAGGTCATTAGCCTACTTGCCATTCTGCCTACAAAACACTCCATTTCTCATCTCTGTTTTTGCACTGGCTGTCCTATATGTGGAATGCTATTCCTCAGTTCAGCTGCCCCTCATGGCTTCATTCAAGAATCAACTCATATGCTACCTTCTGCAGAAGGTCTTTCTCATTTCTCCAAGCTCCTATTACCTTCCATTTTCAAATTACTTTCCATTTATTCTGTCTATATCTTTCATACACTTAGCAATTTGCATGTTGTTTCAAAGGAGATAATATTTCCAAAGTGCTTAATACAACACCTGGTTGATGTTTAATGAGTTCTTATTCTTTTCCCCTTTCCTTATGATTTTGTCCCATTAAAATGTAAGCACTTTGTCTTGTTTTTGCCTTTCCTTGTATCCTCAGTATTTAGCCCAGGCCTAGAACAGAGCAATTACTTAATAAATGTGTGTCAACTGGCTGACAGAGAGATTTTAAAATGACAGACCCTGTCTTCTGAATCTGATCATTGGTCTTCTGAAAATAAATCTACTGCACGATTATCTGTTTCTTGTATTCTAGACTTACACACCATCAAGCCCCAATACAATTTTGGTTTGGTTACCTCTAGCATTAGGTTAAGACCAACTGCTCAGAGATCCCCAATGGTCAGTTTATTGAAAGCTCAAAAGCTTAAAAAAAATCCTGAAAATAATGATAACACTAACATTTACATAGAACTTTATATGTATTATCTCATTTCAGCTTTGCACAAAACTTGTGGGATACATATTATAATTGTCTTTGTTGTTGCTGTTGTTCTTATTGTTTGATTGGGTTTTGTGGGAGAATTTTTTGTTGTGGTATTTTTTATGAACCTTGTGATTTTAATGGTTTAGGGATCTCTAGGATGAGATAATTCCCTCTAACAATGTGAATTTGCTTTCTCTCTGCCTTTCATAATCTTAGAAGGCTGCCTGGGGTACAAAGAGCTTAAATATCTTGGTAAGGATTACTTGCAAATATATGTCAAAAAAAATTTTAAATGTAGCCATCATGATTCCAAGGCTAACTTTCTATTCACTATGCCAAATGGAATGATTAAGATAGAACAAGACTACAACTGACTGGATGTGAAGTGGTGGTCTGAAAATGCACAGAGGACGGGCCATGTATATTTCTAAGTTCATTTCTGTGACAGTGCTGACCCCTTGTGTCTGCTATTTCATTTTGATTTTCACAGTTCTTGTCTTTATAGAACCAAAAATCTTCAGAGTTAAAATGAAGTTTTTATTTTAGAAATGAGAAGAGCAAGGGGGAACTTCCCTTCCAAATTTAATCATTCTATATATGGAATTTTGAGTGTGCTTTTGGAAAAGAAACTCAATGAGAATATTGCCAAGGGGCACTGACGTTCCTATCCTAATATAGGTTCTCAAATGGTCTTAGTGTGACCATCTCTCTAGACTGGCTTAAAATTTGCAACATAATTATCTACAAAGAACATCACTTATAAGTATTCCCTAATGGTAACCAGCCTCAACTAACCAATAACTAACTAATCCATAAATTGATTGTGTATTCATCAGAAATGTGGAAGAAAATGGATACAAGAATCTTCCCCAAATCTCAAAGCATTTCCTCTTTTGTATCCTATAGTTCTCTGTGTCCGGGACAAACCTGCCTTCTTTGCTTATAAGCTGTACAGTGCAATCCATGTAAGTATTATTCTCTATGTATTTAAGCAGTTTTCTATATGAGCTATGCCCCCATCTCCAAAGGATTAACTAGCTATTTTCTTTAATTAAAATGAAACTCATCTGTTATAGTCTATGGAATCATATCAGTTTCAAATATTATAACACCGTGTATCCCAAAGAACTTCTTGATTTTAAAAAATCTCCAAATTTAATGAAAAAATCTTTCTCATATTTCATATTTGTTTATAATATCAGGTTGCAGAAGTAGTCTTTTCTGAGAATTGAATTGCCCCAAGATGTTTTAAAGCTAATCTACAGCTGTAGTGTTTGGTAGGCTTCTTTGGAAGTCACACTTTCACAGCAAGGTAAATTTACCTGAAATAAAATATGATATAAACAAATTGTTATTGTTCAGTCATGTCCAACTCTATGAGACCCCATGTTCATGAGATTTTCTTGGCAAAGATACTGGAATGGTTTGCCATTTCCTTCTTCGGTGCATTCCCATTTTACAGATGAGGAACTAGTGAATAGGGATTAAGTGATTTGTCAAGGTCACACTAGTATGTGTTTAAGGCCTCAGATCTTCCTGTCTCTGGGCTCGTCCTCCTTCCACTATACTTCCTATCTGTCCTATAAAGAATATAACACATTACAAATTGATAAGAATTAATAGCAATCACCTAATACAGTCTTGAGTACTTACTAACATAGTGCTTTAAAGCAATAATATCTATCCTTCTGGATATCCCCAAAATACTGGACACAATGAGAATTTTCTTGATAAATGTGAAGCTTACCTAATTTCTGAAATAAATTTCCCTCTCCTTTCTATTAAATCACATGTTAGTTTAATGTTGTTTTAATAAAATTATTTAAATATAAATAGCATTTATATAGCTCTTCAATGTTTACAAAGTGCTTTACAGATATTATCTTGTTTTATCCTTATAAGAAGCCTAGGAAATAGATGCTATTATTTTCCCCATTTTATAGATGAGGAAACTGAGGTAAACATCATCCAGGTAACTCACATAGCTAATTAGTAAGCATGAATTTAAATTAAGGTCTTTCTGATTTCATATCTAACACTTTATCAATTGTGTCAGCTGGCTTTCTTCCAAAGAAAAGCCTCAAAAATAATATTGAATTAAATGGGGTTAGGGACTTCATGATTTAAACAGCATGTGGTCAGTGAAACAAGATTTTTAATGACAACAAAGCTTTCAGGGGCAAGTGGAGATTCTGCATCCCATTTTATTTTTAATTGTACAGGTATCATAGATTCATGAACAGGAAAAAATATGGAGAGCAAATCTATTAGTATTCTCAAAAGATTAAAACTTGAAATAGAAGCCATTTTTTACAAGCCATCAACTTTTCCTAAGTAGCTATTAAACTTCCAGCATGACCATCTATCTTGAGAATCATTTTTTAATGCTAACATAATAAGCATTATTTTTCTACAGAATGCATTGTAAAGCAATAGATAACACCCAAATTGAAGTTAGAAAACCTGGATTCATACCACTAATGATATTGAGTTGCTTAACATATCTGAACTTCAAGCTCTTCCTCTGTCAAGTGGCAAGAATAATGCTTCTACTTGATGATCAAGGAGGTTCAATGGATAAAGGACTCAGAAAGTCTTGAATTAAAATACAGCATCAGACCCTTACTAGCTAGGTGATCCTGTGCAATTTGCTTAACTCTGTTTACTTCAGTTTCTTTTTTAAAATTTGTTTATTTTTATTTTCACCAGTTACATGTAAAAATTTTTTTGGTTATACATATACATCCAGTCTTTTTTTACATATTTCCTTATGAATCATGTTGGAAGAGAGAAATCACAATAAAAAGGAAAAATCCCCTAGAGAAAAATAAAACAGAAGGAAAAGGGGGAAAAAAGTGAGCATAGGATGTAGTTATTTACATTCAGTCTCCACAGGATGCAGATGGTGTTTTCTGTCCAAACTTTTTTGGGATTATCTTGGACCCCTGAATCACTAAGAAGAACCAAGTCTTTCATAGTTTATCATCACACATTCTTTCTCTTATTGTGTACAATATATTCCTGGTTCTGCTTGTTTTGTTCAGCATCAGGTCATGTAAATCTTTCCAGGTCTTTCTATAATCAGCTTGTTCATCATTTTTTCATAGAATAATAATATTCCATTACTTTCACATACCATAACTTATTCAACCATTCCCCATTTGATGGGTATCTACTCATTTTCCATTTCTTTGCTACTCCAAAAAGAGTAGCTACAAAAATCCTTGCACATGTGGGTTCTTTTCCTTCCTTTAAGATCTCTTTGGGATACAGGCCCAATAGTAACACTGCTGGGTCAAAGGATATGCAGTTTTATAATCCTTGGGCATAGTTCCAAATTGCTCTCCAGAATGGAGGGTTTACCTCGGGTTTTTTTTTTTTTCACTTGGGAAGGTGATAATATCTCCTTCCCAGTGTTGACATAAGTTTACAACAAGAAAATATTTATAATGCAAACCTTGAGATTTTGTATAAATGCCAACTTGATGATATAGGAGAAGCATTGTATAAATCTTAAAGGGCCATAAAAATTATTTGCCCACTAGGACAGATGTTTCCCTTACCCAAAGAACTTGAAATAGATTCATATTTATGCTTTAATTAAAGTAAAACACATAAAAAGCAGCATTTGAAAGTAATAATAATACCTAGTATTTATATATCATTTTAAGATTTACAAACCACCTTACAAATGTCATTTTATTTGATCCTTTCAACATGCCTATGAACTGTGCTGTTATTATTTCCTTTTTTTTTTTTTAAAGATGAGGAAACTGATGAAAAAAAAGAGTTTAAGTGATTTGCCCAGGATCACATAGCTAATGAGTGTCTGAGGCAATATTTTAATTCAGATCCTTCTGATTCAGTGCTTTATGTAGCAAACTCTTCAATTACTTGTAGATAAGACCACTGGCTAGAAAGATCTGGATTCAAAAATCTATCTTTGACAGATACTAGCGGTGTAACCTTGATTAAGTCACAACAATGATAATAATAACTCAAATTTATGATGTTCCTTAAGGTTTGTAAAATGACTTGAATGTGTAAAACATGCTTCTCCTGTGTGGCTTTGTCAGACATAGCTAATATAAGTATTCCAACCCCTAATTCTAAATGTGGGGCCTTGCTCAAGTTAATAGCTAATAATTCTAAGTATAGAATTTGAATCAGACTCCTCACTTTAAATCTGGGGCGCTTTTTCCTCTGGCAGAGTGGATAATGCATTATAGTCCTGGGGTCAAGAAAATCAGGGTTAAAATACAGCCTCAGATACTTACTAGCCATGTGACACTGAGTATCCTTACCTGTAATATGAGAAAATAGCACCACTTTGCAGGGGTTGTGGTAAGAATCAAACGAGATAATGTTTGTAATACAATTAGCCCACTGCCTGGTAAACAGTAGATGCTTATTTCCGCTGACCCAAATTTTAAACTCAAGGTCTCCCAGGCAAAATAAATCTACTTTAGATCTGGAACCCAGTAGATGATACTTGTATAGGGAATAATATACCCATTATTATGATGCTTTACAGAACAAGTCACTGCTGCTGGAGAAAACTTTATTTTGGGAGTTGGAATGGAAGAATTACCCATAACATTTCCCCCAATCCCAAAAACAGTGCCTGTTTTTGAGGTTAAATTGGCTGTACCCCTGCAGGGCAGAGAGGGGGGCACCCTAGGAAGTAATGCATTTTTGAATATGTGGGTGCTTGTAAATCTTGATGAATGTATGCTGAGATCGAATGATAGAGTACATAGAACACTAACCTTGGAAGACAGGAGACAGATTCAAGTCATATGTATGACATATGATAACTAGCTTTGGGACTGTGAGCAAGTTACCCATTATACTTCGTCCAATTTCACACTATAAACTTCAAGGAAGGCACTGATCTGCACTGGCAGAGGGTGCTTCCTCATTGAGAATGCTATGCATTAATAAAATCCCAAGGACCTGATGTGAGAGACAGAAAGGGAGAAAAAGAGACGGGGGAGGAGGGAGAAAGGGAAGGAGAGGAGGAGAGAAAGAGAGGCGATAGAGATAGAGAGATACAGACACACAGAGAGAGGTACACAGAAAGACAGTCAAAGAGAAACAGAGAGATAGAAAGACAAAGTGAGGGATAATGAGAAAGAATGAAGGGAGAGAGAGATTAAGATAGAGAGACAGAAAGAGATACACACAGAGAGCATGATAGAAACAAAGAATATGCAGAGCTAGGAAGTTGGAGCAACAACAAAAAGAGAGAGACAGAGAGGGAGGAAGAAAAAAGATAAAAGACGAAGAAGAAGAGAAACAGAAGGAGACATCAAAGGGAGAGACAGAGAGAGATAGAGACAGACAGACAGACAGAGATAGAGAGACAGAGAAAGTGGGAGAGAGAGGGAAGGAGAGAGGCAGGGAGAAACAGACAGACAGAGAAAGAGAGAGATACACAGAAAGACAAAGAGAAACAGAGAGAAAAAAAAAACAAAGTGAGGGATAATGAAAAAGAACAAAGGGAGAGAGAGATTAAGACAGTCAGAAAGAGATCAGAGAGAATGATAGAGATAAAGAATATACAGAGATAGAAAGTTGAAGAAACAGAAAAATGGTAAGTGAAAGGAGAAAAAAAGATAAAAGTCAAAGAAGAAGAGAAGAGACAGAAGGAGATATCAAGGGAAGGGGGAAGAGGGGGGGGAGGAAGAATAGAAGAAGAGAGTTTTCAATTGAGTCAGGATAAGGAAAGTGCTTTATTCTAGTATTTTGGCATAAAAGATAGAATAAAAGCCTAGTGCAAATACTACACTCAGCTGAATGAAAGTTTTTTTTAAAAGGCAAGAGTTATTTCATTCATTTCATTTTTGTCTCTAACTCCTGTATGTAGTGCAGGTTCTGGCATATAAGATATGCTTAATAAATATTTCTTGCACGAAGTTAAAAAAAGAAAAAGAGTTTGAAACCGTACATATTGCCATGGGATTAAAAAAAGTCTTCCAGTAAATTTCAACAGATGATGTTGGATTGTGAATGGAAAAAGTTTTTTAAATGGACTCTCCTCCATCTTCCTTAGAACACACATTATTGATTAGTAAGATCACTAGAATTTTCAGCCCCCCAAACTGAGATTAGCCTCTCTGGCCACTAGATGTCAGCATTGCCCCATTAAGATATAAATTAAAAAGTAGTTTAAATTGGACTATTCTGGTCTTTATATGCCATATAAGGATAGGGATAGGGATTGGAGCTGGAATTTCTTGAGTGTGGAAAACTCTTGGTGAGGAGCCTCCTCTATTAATGCAGGTTGAGACAGTTCTCTGCCTTTCCTTGTTAAGACTTGACTAGAACTGTTCCTGGAGAAGGGGAAAGAGTGGGCACATAGCACTTGAAAGGTAGAATACAAACCTACCTGGAAGCTGTCTCCCTGGCTTCCAGGCCAGCTTTCAGACATCCATGACTCCACTCTCTCTTTTGTCCTGGACATGTAATATTAATTTCACCAAGGTTAGCCTTGTCCAAAGTCTTCACCCATCATATTCAATCACTGATCTTAGCAAAATCCTCTGGGAATTTTCCTATTACTCTCTATTGTACTGAGATTTGCTACTTTAACCTCACAGAAAACTTTTTCTTCAACTCTGCTTCTATTTCTCTCTTTCTCTCTCAAAGTCTATTTATTTTGGCTTCTTTTCTTTCCTCAGATGTTATGTTTCAAAACAAAATTTTAAAAAAGATTTCTAAGGCCCAGATTTTAACATGACATTTTTTTCCAGTCAAATCTATGGGAAGGGGGGAAAAAGAAAAACCTTAGACTTTCTCATTTTAGGAGTTTCTTTTCTTCTTTTAGGAATTTGGTTTCCATAACAAAACCGTTATCAGGATTCTAATTGCCAGAAGTGAAATAGATCTGATGAATATAAGAAAAAGATATAAAGAAAGATATGGAAAATCTCTGTTTCATGATATCAAAGTAAGTCTCTTAGTTTTTTATTAGACTTTGTGCTTTAGTTATATTTCTGATAGTTATATTTGTTATAGCTCTGATTTGAGGAATCTCAAATTGAATATATCCAAAATGGAACTCATTATCTTCCCCACCTAAAACTTGTCCAAATTTCCCACCTCCGGAAGGAGAAAGAAGCAGGGTATAGGGAAAGATTAATGGATTTGGTAATCCCAGGATTTGAGTTCATCCCAGTCCTGCCACTAACTCCTTCTGTGAATATAGGCAAGACCTATTTAGGTCTCATTCTCTTCATCTATAAAAAGCTTGGGTTATAATTGGGTTATACTCCGAAGTCGTTTCATTTCTCATTCTTTGATAAGATCCTTAGTTTTTGCTGCTCCTTTGATCCTAAAATTATCTTTTATTGACATGTTTGTAAATAGGCTGTAAGCTACTCAAGGGCAGAGAATATTGTTTTGTTTTCTCATTTTTAATACTAATACAGTATCTTATACACAATGGGCATTTAATAAATGTGCCGAATTGAATTGTTGGACTATTTTATGTTTGAACCCTCTTATTTCCAAGTAAAATATTCCATTTTGTCTGATCTGTTTAAAGCTAGATTTTTAAAAACAATCTTATTGAAGTGTGAAAGACTCATAGGTCATAGTATTAGAAACACACTTGACAATGAAAATCAGATATTGAGGAAAATTAATCAAAGAAGAATCTTAAGGAATCATTTCAACATTTCTGGCCAGAAGTGGGTCCTATTTCTCTTCAGGAAGAGGCTTCTGAACACAGAAGCCAGAGAAACTTTTTATTTATCAGCTCAGTGTAGTCCCTCCCTCTAGAGACTGAGTCCATTCCCTTCTAGGTTACAATCTTTCTGATATGTCCAGTGTGTTTCCCCCTAAATATGTATAAGCATGTTCCCCCTTCTTCTTCATACATACCATGTTCACAAATGGCAGAAAATTCCTCCTATGGGATGTGTTGTTTAAGTAAATACAATAGGGATTTGGTCAAGTCAAGTCAATGATGCCAACTAGTTTGGGCTGAAATTATCTTAATTATCTTAAGTTTGTGGTTTTCTCAAAACCATAAGACTCTTTTCTAATTGGCTGAAACCACCTGTGCCTTCCTAGCTCCCAATTCCTTGTTTGCTCAAGGCTTTCGAGAAATTGAAACTCAATTGTTCTGTGGAAATTTAACCTTCCCTAATTTCTCATATTCTGAAAACCCATTGGTCAGTGGTACTTATAGGTGGTATCTCACATTACCTTGAAGATTACAACATTCTGTGGAAACCTAACTTTTCAGTATTCTCACATTCTAGTTTGAAAGAAATCAAAAAGATTCTCTTAAAATCTCAAGAGAGTTTATTTGTGTCAAGCTGATGGGCTAGCGTCAAAAGAAAGTTTAGCAAATTAGAAATAGTTTGGGAGGGGTTATTATACTAAAAATGTGGGGCTTAGCTAGAAGGCTAACAGTCTACAAGATTATAAATTATGGAAATGATATTAGTAGGAGTCAGATAAGGAGACAGGATGCCTTTTGGGTTTTGGCAGAAGATAAAATAAAGAATAATAGATAGGTTTTATGTGCAGTTTTGAGTAAATCAGAGAGTAAAATCTCTGACCTATCATTATCTTATGGGGAAAAAAATAAAACACATGCACACACAAACTCAAAACCACTATTTCCACATATGTACACATTTCCCCCCGACATAGACCTACTTAGGATTCTCAGTACAGGGCCTTTTATCCCTAATCTGTGTTTTTGTACATGTTACAGATCCCTTCCCTGGAATGTTCTTTCTCTTTACCTCAGGGCTTAGGAACCAAGCTTCAGGTCAAATGCTAGCACCTGTAAAAGACCTTTACTAATTCCCTCAATTGTCATTCCCTCTTCTAACTTCTTGTAACTAATTAATTTGTGATATACACATCTTTTTGTATATATGTGTATTTGCACACACATGCACACACATTAACTTCTCTTTATGTTGTACTTTCCTCCCTTCTTGAAGGCAGCCACAATTTTGCTTTTTCTTGGTAAATCCAGAAATTAGTATTGTAGACACTTAATAAATGCTTTTTAAATTGAATTGAATATTTCTTATTATGCTTACTTTCCTGTAAGGAAAAAAAAGTATTTTGACATATTTACTTCTGAGGCATTCACTATAATTCAGCAACCCATTAGTGTACATTAATACTTACATGTAGTTACTACAGCTGTATTCTGTGTATCTAGATGTTGTCAGTTGGGATGTCATTAGCTCAAGAGAGAATATTCATATGACAGCTTTTAATAAAGAGTTTTCATAATTGGAAACTAATTTATAAACTAATACTGAGTGGAGAGATTTTACTTGCATTTAGAACTACTTTTCTGGACTAAGTATATGATAGGTTGCATTATAATACATACGGTTGTGGGTTTGGGGAAGGAGAGAAGATGGTTTTCTGCTCCAATCAGTCATTTACATCAAGATTTATCACTTCATCCAAGTTCTTACAAAAGCATTGCATTTGTGATTTCACTTTATCTTTATGATAATATCTATTGTGGCTATTTTACACATCATTTAAGATTTTTGTAGAGAATTCCAGAATACTGAAACCTCTCTTACCTTTGAAAAATAAAGGAATCATGTTTTTTGGAATATTGCCACATTTTTCTCTCTGTAAACATTATGTTTTGCATTTCAGAATTTTGCTTCAGGACATTATGAAAAAGCTTTACTTGCCATCTGTGCTGGTGATGTTGAAGACTATTAAAAGAAAAAAGATTTTTGGACCACAACCCCATTCTTTAAAGAGGTCTCCAAATATTGACATTTCTTCACAAATGTAGGCTGTTGATTATCTCTGAAAGGAATTTGGAAGAATCACAAGATCCTCCTTTGAATTAGCATTCTTTCTTTCTTTTATAAAAAACTGAACCAAAAATATGTATTTGTCAGGGTACATGTTTATTTCTTTTAAATGTATCTTTTCTAAATATAGGACTTCACAAATTTATGAATCATGGAATAATAAAAAAATTAGATTTAAATGTATTTATTTAAACTTATTTATTAACATTAAATTAATGATCAGGCAGGATGAGAGGTCAATTTAGAGCAATCCCAAAGCGAGGTTCAGAGCCTACAACAGAGAGTATGGTCCCATATCTCTACCTTCTAATCTTTTGTACTGGAAAAATAAAGTTAAAATGAATATCCAAAGGGAACTGAAAGAGAAAAAGAAGTTATACAAAAGACTGCTTGCAGTTTAAAAATGTGTGGAATTTCTGATTGAATAATTATGTTTTTTATCAGATATGTATGTAAATAGATAGACATTATACACAAATAATGTTTATGTATGTATGTATACATCCATGTGTATATGTATATATATATATATATATATATACATATACACATAATAAAACCATAAGGGATTTGTTTAGCAAACTTGAAACAGCTTCAATCCTTATTCTAATATGGTTACCTCTCTAAGTCACTGCTCATAAGCTATCTTGTTTCCCAAAATAAGATATGGCAACATAAATTTCTGGGCCAGGATCATCTTCCTGAACTGTCACATGATATTTCTCCTTATGCCACCACTAAATTGGTAGTATCTGGCAAGATTGACTATGTAGATAAGGTAATATCTCCCATCTTTAGTATTTCAGTTTTGTCTTCACCTGAAACATGTCTTTCTTTCTACACTGATAATATCATAGAGCCACTGGAGTATATGTTCTCTGTGGAAAGTATTCCTTCTCCCCTGTAAGATTTTTTCCTTTTTATTTTTCATTCTAAGTTTTATGAGCTTAAGGAGCATGGTTAACTTTGCATCTCATCCAGCACTTTGTCTTCAGGGATAAGTGGTTTCATAATGATCATAATGACTTTCATTTCACTGCTGAAAACTACATCTTTTCTTCACTTTGCAATATAATTTCATACATTACTTGGCTGGAAAAAAAAAGTTGTCATCAAATTTAGCTAGGCTGTTTCTCAAATAACAACTAGATAGATGTATTTATGTATGTATGAACATAAGTTATGTGTATGTATATAGCAACAAATGAGTATCTATAATCTAGTATAGATATATTTTAATTTTAGAAGTTGTCAAAGGAGATGGGATGTGATATAAAATAATATAAAGAGTTGTCAACAAATAAATATTATTTTAAAAGGAATTACAATAAATGTATCAATAAGTTCAATTTACATATAAATATTTCAATTAAATGGCACAAATCAGTTATTAAGTATATAAATAATATCACTGATTAGCACCATATAACCAGGATTACATACTGTATAATACAAGTTGCCTTAGATTAAACACTGTTAAATAATTTAAAACATACAAAAACAGACATTTTATAAAAGGAAGATTTTTCTCATTTGTTTTATTTTTCTTTTAATTTATCATTATTGTCTTAGACATAGTCCTTGAGTTTGCTAAGATGTTCTATTTCTCACAGTTGGTGAGAATTGTATGTGGATGTTATTGTTTTATTGAATGGGGATGGGATATACTTGAAATATAACTCACTGGAGCTATTAGAGCATTTTCAAAGTAATAGACCAGTGAACGCTAGAAGCACTCCCCGAGAAATATAATAGTTTTGAAGGAAAAGATCATACTTTGAATGTAATGAGTAGTTAGAAGTTTGGTCAATAGGCAGTTGGATAAAATATGGTTAGCATTGGACTTTGAGAATATAAGATGCTTTACATCAATGATAATCAATGATATAGTCATAATGATAGCAGATAAAAGCAAGACATTGTGCTAGTTTATGAGGTTGAATTAGGTATTTTTCCCAGATAATATTTCTTTGTTCTATAACTTAACAGACATATATTCTGTAGGTTTTTTTTTTCTTTTGGCTTCTTTTTCTTCATTGTTAATAAAGTCTTTTAAAAATATTCCTGCCTCAGAGGATTCTGGGAAGATGGCAGAATAAGATAAGAAAGGCTGTCCTAATTCCCCTAAAAATAAATTAAAATAATGACTCAATGTGAACTTTGAGTGACAGAGATAATTAAAAGTTGGAGCAAAACAATGAATTATATAGTATAAACTAACTTAAAATGTTAGGAAAGACCTGACCTCTGGGGAGGAGTTTGTCCTGAATGATGTTCAGATAGCACCAGGAAGATACCACTGAATCAACAAACAATATGCCCTGGGGGTAGCTGTGCAGGGACCTCGGCTTCAAGAATTTTTGCCTCATGGACAGTATGAGGGCCAAACAGCTGATGAAGGGAAGATTGCAGGGCCCTCCTCTGGCACTAAACTGGGACTCAGGTGAGCTAACCAGATGCAATCCCAAGCTATGGCTATAAATGAGGAGGTAAGGGCATACTGAGTATAGTCACAGAAGGGCACACATAGGAAAGAAGAGTCCTTGATTTTGATTCTAGAAGGGTAAGCTGAAGTTTGCAGCCATAGAGGAGACTACAGAGAGTAAAGGCATTTGTGGTGACAACATTATTGGGAGCCCTGGTTGTGGCTCAGGAGTAGAAAGGCAAACCTTAGGTCAGTCTCTCAGATAGAACTAAAAAATCAATAGCATGAAAAAGTGAAACTTGAGATATTATTCTTCATACTTAAATTTCAATAAATTATCAAGGAAAAATGCCCTGATATTCAGAATCAGAGGGTCTGAAAAGGATTCACTTATCCCCTCCTAAAAAAGGTGAAAATTCCAGAAATATTATAGCTTAATTCCAGAACTTACAGGTCAAGGAGAAAATATTGCAAGTATCCAGAAAGAAACAATCAAGTATAATGAAGCCACAGTCAGGATGATACAAGATTTAACAGCTTCTACATTAAAGAATCAAAAGGCTTTGAATCCGATAGTCTAGACAGCAGCAACTAAGAATTACCTACCCAGCAAAACTGAATATAATCCTTCAGGGGAAAAGGTGGATATTCAGTGAAATAGAGGACATTTAAACATTCATGATGAAAAGACCAGAAGCTAAACAGGAAATTTGTTATTCGGATACAGGATTCAAGAGAAGCATAAGGAGGTAATCAGGAAAGGGATATCATAAAGGTTTAATAAGGTTTATCTGTTTATATTCCCTACATAGGAGGATAATACTTGTAACTCATAAAAACTTGCTTATTATTATGGGAGTTAGAAAGAGTGTATGTGTGTGTGTGTGTGTGTGTGTGTGTGTGTGTGTGTGTGTGTATGCACATGTACTGGAAGAACAGGAAAAGAAGAGGTGGAATGATATAAATTATCTACCATCAAAAAAGAGGCAAGAAAAAGATTTTACAGTGAAGGAGAAGAGGGGGAGGAGAGGAGGACTGAATGAACCTTACTCTCATCAGAATTATCTCAAAGAGGAAATAACTTACATATTCAATATGAAAATAGAAATCTGTCTTATCTTGCAGAAAAGTAGGAGATGAAGGGGATTCAAGAAAGGGGAAGGGGGTAATACAAGAGAAGGCATTTGGCAGAAAAGGTAGTCAGTAACAAACACTTTTGAAGAAGGAAAGAGTGAAGGGAGAGAGAGAACAGAATAAATGGGAAGGGTAGGAGAAATATAATTATAAATAATAATTGTGAAAAGAATTCTGAAGCCAGTTTTTCTGATAAAGACCTTATTTCTTAAATATATAGGGAAATAAGTCAAATTTATATTTAAAAAGAGCCATTGCCCAATTGATAAATTATTAATAAATGTAAACTATATCCAAAGGGCTATAAAATCATGCATATATTTTGACCTAATAATACCACTACCAAGCATGAATCCCAAAAGAGATTAAAAGAAAAAGAAAGAGCAATAGAGCCAAGATGATGGAGTAAAGGCAGAAACTTGCCCAACCTCTCCCTCAAACTGCTCCAAATTCCTTTAAATAATGATACTAAATAAATTTTAGAGCATCAAGACAGCCAAAAAGATAGAGAAGAAGATTTTCCAGCTGAAGACAATTTAGAAGCTCAGCAGAAAAAGTCTGTAGGGTGGGAGTCTGGCCTGCAATCCCAGGCAGGACATAATGCAGTCCCAGCTCTAGTCTGATCGACCACTGAATCAGTGGCAGTTCTGGTGGCTTCCAGATCTCTCAGCCCAGAGACACCCAAGAGGATCTGAACAATCAGAAAAGGTCTGTGGAACCAAAGAGAAAGCCCAGCCCACAATCCCAGGGCAGGCCCAACTCTGGCCCCAGCTCCCACCTAGACCCCAGCATCAGTAAGGTAGGACCTTTAAATCTGCAGCAGTGCTACAGGTTTCTGGATCTCTCAGGAACACCAAGGAGGACTCAAAAGGTCCGTGGAGGCATTTTGTGGCAATGTGTGGAGGTCTTGTGTGCAGTCCTAGAGTAGTCCTGTTCAGCTGAGCCCCTGCCCTGGCCAGATTTTACAGCACACGCAGATCTTAATAGATCTATAGCTTGGTGTACCTCCACCCTGGAAACAGAGCCCTACTTTAACAAAGAGTTAGAAGCACAGTAATAGACTAGGAAAATGAACAGAAAAGAAAAATAAATTTCTGACCATTGAAAGTTATTATAATGACAAGGCAGATCAAACACACACTCAGAAGATGATAACAAAGTCAAAGCTTCTACATCCAAAGCCTCCAAGAAAAATAAGAAGTGGTCTCAGGTCATGGAAGAGCTCAAAGGGGACTTTGAAAAACAAGTAAGAGAGATAAAGGGAAAAATAGGGATATACAATTGGCTCAAATAAAAATACCATACATACTCAATAAGAATATAGAAATCTACCATACTTTGCAGGAAAATGGGAGAAAATGGGATATGGGAAGAGGAGGGTAATAAAAGAGAGGGCATGTTGGGCGAGAGTATTCAGTAGCAACACACTTTTGTGGAGTGACAGGGTGAAAGTAGAGAGAGAATAAGGGAGGAATACAATAAGGGGGAGAACAGTAATTAATTGTAAAAAAAAATTCAAAGCAATTGATAAAGCCTCATTGCTCAAACATAGAGGGAACTGAGTCAAATTGATAAAAAATTAAGAGCCATGACCAATTGATAAATGATCAAAAGATATGATCTGTGCCCCCAAAGCAGCTAATTCATCCATATCCTTTCACCCAATACCACCACTACTAGGAATGAATTCCAAAAGAGATTTGAAAAAAAAAGAAAAGAAAAAAAGGAAAATGACCTATATGTATAAAAAATATTCATAGCAGCTCTCTTCTCAGGACAAAAAAAAATTAGAAATTGAGGGGATGCCCATCAATTGGGGAATGGTTCAATAAACCGTGGTGTGTGTTTGCAATGGAATATTATTGTTCTCTATGAAATGATGAACATGATGCTCTCAGGAAAAAAAAACCTGGAAAGTTAACAAAGCAAAATATAGTGTATAGAAAGTAATAGCAATGTTCTGCAATGACAATCTGTAAATGACTTTGTTATTCTCATTAGTACAACCATCCACAACTACTCTGAAGGACTAATAATGAAAAATTCTGTCCATGCCCTGAAAAGGAACTGATTGTGTCTGAATATAGATTGAAGGATAGTGTTTTTTTAAACTTTATTTTTCTTGAAGGTTTTATTTAGGGGGTGGGAGGTAGCAAAGATCTGTTTTCTTTCTTAACATGACTTTTATGTAAATGTTTTCCATAACTTCATATGTGTCTTACTAATGGGGGATGGGAGAAAGACAGAAAATCTGGAAGGCAAAGTTTTAAAAGCAAGTGTAAAAAATTGTTTTTACATATAACTGGGAAAAACAAAAATATTAAATAAAAATAGTCCAAAAATTTACAGAAGAAAATAATTCTCTAAAATTTAAAATATGGGGCAAGGAAGTTAATGGCTTCATACAACATCAATAAAAATAAGTTAAAAGAATGAAAAATAGAAGAAAATGTGAAATATCTCATTAAAAATTAAAATGGAAAACAGATTTAGGAAAGCCTAAATAAGAACTGTTAGATTACTTGAAAGTTATAATTTTAAAACCTAGACACACTATTTCAAGAAATGGAGGGCAAAATATAAGTTGAAAAAAATCTACTGACTGCCACCTAAATTTCAAGATGAAAAACTCAAAGGAACAGGGAAAGAAACTTAGTGTTAAGTTTCAAAGTTCCCAAATTAAAGAAGAAAACATTACAAGCAATCAGAGAAAAACAATTGTTAAATGCTATGGAGCAATAGTATAACACAACATTTAGCATCTTCTATATGAAAAGACTGAAGGACATGAAACATGATACTCCAAAGAGCAAAGGAGATGGATTTGCAATTAAGAATAAATTATCCAGTAAAGCTGAGTGTAATACTGGTTAGAAATTGATTAATTAATTCAAAAATTTTCAGGTATATGTGAGTAAATGTGAGTAAAAGATCAGAATTGAATGGACAATTTGGCCTGCAAAAATAACAAGAAATATAAGAAGGTAAATATGAAAGTTCAATTATGAGATTCATTAAGATCAAACTACTTAGTTCTTATTTGGGAAAACATTATCTGTAACTCTTAAGAATGTTATCATCACTTCCATAGTTTGAAAGAAGGTTAGTTAGAAATATGATGAGATGATTCTAAAAAATAAAGTAAAATTGGGTAGGGAGCGGTAAAATGAAGCAATTACCTCATATAAACAAAGGATGAATGGAAGAACCATTACAGTGGAGAGCAGGAGGTGTGAAAGGCTGGCAGTGCTAGAACCTTATTCTTATTAAAAATTGTGATGAAGAGGGAATTTCATATACATCTATCAAAGTCTTCTAATTTATTTTAAAGAACAGGAGGACCAGGGGACAGGATAAGAGAGCGACTGTTAGAAGAATAGTTGGATTAAGTAATAGGAGGATAAAAAGAAAGAATAAGGTGTGGATCAGAGAGACAGTGGTCAGAAATAAATTAGACATCTGAAGAAGGATAGGATAAAAGAGAGGTAGAAAAGGATAAACAATGAAGAAAAATAGGATAGAGACAGTTATAATCGATCTAACTTTGAAAGGGATAAACTCATTTATAACATGGAAGCAGTGCAGAATGCATTTTTTTAAATTGTAACTTTTTATTGACAGAACATATGCCTGGGTAATTTTTTTTACAACATTATCCCATGCACTCACTTCTGTTCGGACTTTTCCCTTCCCTCCCTCCACCCCTCCCTTAGACGGCAAACAGTCTTATACATGTTAAATATGTTTATAGTATATCCTAGATACGTGTGCAGAACCGAACAATTCTCTTGTTGCACAGGAAGAATTGGATTCAGAAGGTAAAAATAACTTGGGAAGAAAAACAAAAATGCAAACAATTTACACTCATTTCCCAGTGTTCTTTCTTTGGGTGTAGCTGCTTCTGTCCATCATTGATCAACTGGAACTGAATCAGATCTTCTCTTTGTCGAAGAAATCCACTTCCATCAGAATACATCCTCATAGAGTATAGTTGTTGAAGTATATAATGATCTCCTAGTTCTGCTCATTTCACTTAGCATCAGTTCATGTAAGTCTTGCAGAACACATTAAAAAAAAAAAACAGAATCCAATATGTTCTTTACAAGGAACACATTTTAAAGTGAAAGATACACATAAAGTAAAAATAAATATATGAAGTAGAATTTATTATGCTTCAGCAGATGCTCCAAAAAAAATGAAGAGAGAAGAGGAGGAAGAGGAGGAGAAGGAGGAGGAGGAAGAGGAGGAGAAAAAGAAGAAAAAAGAAGCAATTATGATTTCAAAGTTGATACTAAAATAGATTTAGTTAAAGTATCACAGATAATAACACAGGCAATAAGAATACTAAACATAGGTGCATCAAATGTTTTGCATGTGAATTGCTAAAGAAAAAAGTAAATGAATTATGGGTGGAAATAAGAATGAGATAACTAACCAAACAAATAAATAAAAATGGAGTGGATGAATCTTAAATAAATTTAATCTTTAAAAAAAGGTAGGTATGATAGATATCTGAAGAGAAATGAATGACAATAAAAAGGAATATATCTTTTTCTCAGTGGTATATGGTACCTTTACAAAGATTGATCATATATTAGGGATAAAAGCTTTAGAGTCATAGAAGCAGAAATATTAAATGCATATTTTTCAGGTCATAATGGAATAAAATATATATATTTAATAAAGGATCATGGAAACATTAAAATTAATTAGAAACTAAATAATCTAATCTTAAAGAATGGGTTAAAAAACAAGTCATAGAAACAATAAAATATTTTAGTAAAGAGAATGTTGAGACAATATACCGAAACTTATGTGATGCAGCAAAAAGAGTAATTAGAGAAAAACTTATATCTCTAAATGTTTACATCAGTAAGATAGAGAAATGTATTATATTCCATTCCATAAAAAAGTTAAGAAGCATTTACCTAAAACCATCCCAAATATTATTTGTAATAGAGATTATTTAAAAATCTTCTCAATAAGATCAGAAATGAAATAATGATGCCCATTATCACAAATATTACTCAATATTTTATTAGAAATGCTAGCAAAAAGAAAAGAAAAGAAATTGAAGAAATCAGAATGGGTAATGAGAAAATCAAAAGATCTATTTTGCAAATAATATGATGATATACTTGGAAAATCCCAAAAGTTCAATTAAAAAATAAATTAAAATAATAATTTTAGCAAAGTAGCAGAGTGTAGAGGGCCACAGATAGTGGGGGAACTCTGGGTGAGGTATAAGACCCTTCAGCCCAGAGGGAACCTGCTAACAATGTCTGGCTCAGCTCCCCATCTCCCCTAAGGGCTCTCAGCCTTCCTGAAAAGTCAGGGGGTAGTGACAACCTGTGTTGTGGTTGAAGCAGAGTGATACCAGGTGGTGAAGAGTCATCTACATACAATAGTAAGTTGTTTATGGGGTCCCCCATGAACAAGATATAGTTAGTGTATGCACAATGTTGCTTTGGTTATATAAGGATATTAGGATATACAAGGTGAGAGGATTTGACCATCCTTGTGAGTCTCACCTCATTACTCCTCCACTAGAGGAGTATTCTGAACAGGGTATAAAATAAACCCATATAAATCATCAGAATTTCTATATCATCAACAAAACCCTTCAAGAATAGACAGTAAGAGATAAACCATTTTCAATAATCATAGATAACATAAAATACCCAGGAATTTCTGTCAAGATAAACCCAGGAACTACAGAAATATAATTACAAACTATTTTTCTACAAATAAAATTGGATTTAAATAATTAAACATTTTTTGTTTATAGATGGCAGTCATTATTAATAAAAATAGCAATTCTACCTAAAATAATCTACGTATTCAATGCCATAACAACTTTAGTTTACTGAATGTTGTAACCAGCACAACACAAAGGGGCTAGTGGCAAATGAAAATAAGGAGACGGGGTTGCTGATAATTCAACAGAGCCTTTTATTAAAAGAAATCATGCTGCTTATATATCTTAAAAACCATATGTCATTATGAAAAGCATTGTTCTGTGGCCAATCCTGGTTTTGGTTTTCTATGAAGTAGCTCTCTGAAGCATGTTGTTAGTTTCTAGTGACTCAATTTTTCATAAAGTTCACAATGTCCCAGTAATTGTGCCAGGATCTTATGTTTTCTCTTGATTTCAAGCTTAAATGCATCCTTAATTAATCTTAGGAGGAGGGGAACCACCCCAGTTACTGAAGTTTCTAGCTGTCTGGGAGTTCTCTACAATTGAGCTAAAAATAATAACAAAATTCACTTGAAAGAACAAAAGGTTAAGAATGTCAAAGTAAGGAATGCAAAGAATAGGGGCTTAGAAATACTAAATCTTAAGCTTTATTATCAGGAGGAAATCATCAAAATTATCTGCTACTGACTAAGAAACAGAAAGGTGGATTGGTAGAAAGTATAGATATACAATATACAAGTAATAAATTAATATATTTATTTGAGATTAAAATTCACAATTTGGTTAAAATTATTGGGAAAACTAGAAAGCAGTCTGGCAGAAATGGGGTATAGACTAGTATCTTTTTACCAAGGCAAAATTTTGGTAAATTGATATGTAACCTAGATATAAAGGAACATATCATAAAAAAATTAAAAGAAGATGAAACATTTGCCTACCAGATTTATGTATAGGATAATTTTTTATTAATAAACAAGAGAGAAAACATTATGAGATATAAAACAGAAATTTTTTATTACATTATACAAATAAATATTTTTATGCAAATAAAATCAAGATATCATAGATTAGAAGAAAAGGAGAAAATAGGGGGAAGGGAGAGAGTTACAGTTTGTCACAGTTATAAGAATATGAGTTATTATGAATTGATAGACAAAAGACATGAAGAAACACTTTTTTGATGGGATCAAAGCTATCTATATTCAGATGAAAAATGCTCTAAATGATTATTGATTAACAAAATGCTAATTAAAACAACTTTGAGGTTCCATCTCACCTCTATCAGATTGACTAGAATGTTAGAAGGCAGACAAATTTGGAGGAGCTATGGGAAAATTGTAACACCAATATAAAAATCATGTATACTTTTTAACCCAGCAATATTACTATTTGGTCTGTTTACCAAAGTTATCATAAAAAAGCAAAAAGAATCTACATATGCAAAAATATTTATAGTAGCCTTTTTGTGTTGGCAAAATATTGGAAACTAAGAGAATGACTATAAATTAGGAAATGACTGAACAAATTGAATGTAATGAAATCCTATTGTATTATAAGAAATGATGAGCAGGAGCTTTCAGAAAATTCTGGAAAAATATATATGAACTAATACAAAGTGAAGTGAGCAGAACCAGGAGAACATTGTATACAATAATAGCAATATTGTTCAAAGAATAATTGTGAACAAATAAGTTATTCTGAGTATAACAAATATTCAAATCAACTACAAAGAAACTATGAAGGAGGATGGTACTCAAAGCCAGAAAGAGAATTTACAAATAGAATTGCATACTATTGTTTTATATAGATATGATATACATCTATGTGAAATAGTGGTCTTTTCTAGTGAAGGGTATACCCACATATTGTGTATTTTTATATGTATGTTATATATGTATATATGCACATACATACACATATGTATGTACGTGACTTTGTATGTTTGTATAGTTCCAGAAAAGCTAAAGCAAGGAAAGAAATGCCAAAAGTTGTCCAGCCAAAAACTGTTGATAATAGTAAGAATATATCAAAGGAAATAAACTTAAAATTTTGAGCTACCAGTAAGTAAAGACTGAAAATAAAATAGAATATAACAAAATATAGTAGAATACACTTCTACACTTTTTTTACATCTTTATCATCACTGATTCCACTTAAGTTTGCTCCAGACTGAGGAAATTTAAAATTTTTAATAGTAGTAGGGACAGTCCTACCATGTTTTGGATGTTTTTCTTTTTTATTTAATTTTGTTTTAGAGAATGTAAAAGATAGAAAGGAAAGGATAAAAAAAAACACAAGAGAGAATTACTGGGGAATTTGGTGAAAGTAGATCTTGAAAGGCACAAAAATCACTATGGTTTTGATGGAATAAACTAAATGTTTTAATACTTTGATTGACTAGTAAGAATTTTGATTTAAACATAGGTGGCTAATGGGATCTTCAAGATATTCCTTGCACCAAAAGCAAATCACAGGCTTTGATAGTAGTTAAATCATAAGGGATAGGTAGATAGATAAATAAGTAGACAGATGTGCTGGAGCCAGAATTCTCATAACTGATTGTCAAATTTTCATCATGAGCATTCAACCAGCTACATGTCAGGCTTACTTTATTGTGTTGTTGACTGTCTAAATTTAAGTGGTAGAAAACATCTTAATGAAGATTGGATTTTAAAAAGTGTTGTATCTATCTATATATATTTGTTTTTCCTGGAGAGCTCTTGGTTAGATTTATCAATAGATTTCAAAATAGTAGATAGGTAAAGAAAAACAGATAAAAAGAGCAAAAAAGACAGGAAGAGGAAGACATAGACAGACAGAGACAGACAGAGAGAGAGAGAGAGAGAGAAAGAGAGAGAGAGAGAAAAAGAGAGAGAGAGAGAGAAAGAGAGAGAGAGACAGACATTATGGATTCCAAGTTTTACCAAGGATGACTGTCATTTGAGGACATGCAAGTTGTTTGTGCTAAATAAGACTTTCAAATGGAAGGCAATCATTCACAGAAGACCTTTTGAGAATTTAGACATTAAAGATATATAGATATAGATAATATTCCTAAATAATTATTTTCCAAATTAAGAGAATTCAACAATTCAGCACAATTTCTATGCAATCCTTGTCTGTTTTAGCTTCTATGACTTCATCTTTTTTATTCTTTTTTATACAATTTTTTACAGTATGCTTCATGAAGTTGTCCAAAAGCCAGCACCACATCATCTTGCTCATCATCACACAATTCACCTAATGAAATCCTGTAAAAATTCAAGTTTCTTTTAATTATTTTAATTTAAAACCATCAGTAATGAAATTAGTACTCTTTTTAAAGTCCCTTTTAATACATAGGTTCTTACTTTACCTGATAGTTTGAGTAATAAGTGTGAAATCCTTGATAAGAGTAAAGGCTTCTCCCCAATTTAGCCTAGAGGTCATGAGACAAAAAGAGAGATTACTGCAAAATAGATTTTATGACAAATTCCTAACCTACTATAAGCAAGAAAAATATGATGCTATTCATGATTTGTTGAGCAGGAATAAACTATGTCCTCAAGAATCCTGAATAACATTCACCATACAACTTTTTATTGGGTCAATTTCAAAGTCTTACATATCTAACATTCAGAGAAATTTAGGAAGAGTGCTGCTTCCTACATTCCTCACTTTTGCCTCCCCTTTATTTACAATAAAGAATCTGAATTTATTACATTATTTCTAATGTCCATCCTTTTCTTTTGCATAGGATTCATAGGATCTTGGATTTAATCTATAAAGACACCTAAAAGACATCAACTTCAACATTTTTATTTTATTGATGATGAAACTGCAGCATAAAAAGCCTAGGAAACTTGCCCAGAGTCACAGAGTTAGAATCTGAAGTGGGATATGAAACAAAATTTTGCTTATTTCAAATCTAGCATTTTATCCTATATGCTGGGCTATCTCTTAGATCGTCATTTCATTTGAGTTACATGATAATTTACATACCATCTAAAAATATCATACTTATTTCATATCACAGAATTATAGTTTACAACTGGAAGGACATTTAATTGTCATCTAGTCCAAACTTGCTTATTTTATATATGAAGAAACCATATGGTGCTTTAAATTGTCCTTCATTCTACATTATTCCACTGTGTAACAAATATTCATGTCATGTATTTTTTCAAAAAGAAAAAAACATACCAATTATCTTTTGTCAATGCTGTCATAGAACCATGCTTGTAGAAATCAAGTGCGTAAGCATTCAGATGACGCCTGCTTCCATCTCTGTCATATTTCTTCAACCAAAGAAAAGGAGCATTTTCAGCATACACCTCAATTGTGCGTAACATGATCTGAAAAAAAATGGATATTTTAAATTTTCTATAGTTGTCAGTGATTCACCCCCTTGTTAACTTATTCCAATTTCATTCAGCTCTGTCCATCCAAAACATTTATACACAATCTACATTTAAAGAAGTGTAACCAAACATCCAAAATATTTGATGGAATATTTGTCATAAATTGCATGCTAAATTAGTGAACAATGAATCAACATTAAAGAATTAAAGAAAACCTTAAAATTAATTTTTAATTCATTACTGCTTTAGTCAGCTTTTTCTGAATATTTTAAAACTAATGCAATAATACAAGGATCTATATTTTCACAAGTAAAAGAAATATAACAATAAAAGACAAAATTTTTAAAAGAATTTGCAATCATTGAATCTTGTTGTAAATAGTTTTATGAAATATAAAAATATAGTTTATAAAAATAGTTTAATAAAATCACTGAGGCTACAGAATTTGCAGTGGTTTTTTATTCATACATAATATTTTTTCTTTCTTTCTCGATCTTCTTTATTTGACTGTACCTTGTTATCATCAGACAACATCAGAACAAAACAAGAAATCCTACAATCATTGCTTTAAAGATAATATCTTCTAAAAGTTCTTTATGTAAACTGAGACCAAAGAGGTTATATGATTTTCCAGCAATCACACAGCTACTTAATAATGGTATTGAAATTAGAATCACCATCCTAACTCATTCTGGTGATCCTTCCTCAATCTTTTTCACAATGTAGATTTCAATAAAAAGAGAATGGAAGCATTATTGAATCAATGTCCATTACCATTAATTACCCTATTGAGCCATACTGTATAGATTGATTTCACCTCTTCAGTATTTCACACAACTGCCCCCTTAGCTCTACTCATACCATAACTAATTAAGTCAAGGATCTCATCACCTCTGGCTGGGAATTTTGTAAGAGATTCATTTCCTAATTTGTCACCAAGCCTATCATATTTCCCTTTCTAATCCATCTTCTACATAGCATTCAAACTGATATTCTTAAAGTTCAGGGTTGATTCTGTCATTCATTCCTCTGCTCAACAAACTTTCCCTTGTCTTTAAGATAAAATTTAAAATTCTTTAAAATTCCTTCATTACCTGGCTTCCCGGTCTGATCACATGTTGTCTCCTTATGCGCTCTATATCTTAGACAAACAGGCATTTCCCATAAGTGAAATACCATCTCAATCTCAGTGCCCTTTTATTTGCTAGCCCTCGTGTCTGGGATGTTCTCTTTTCTTACTTCTATCTCTTAGAAATCTTAGCTCTCACAAAGGCTCAACACAAGTACCACTTTTCTTTTGTGGTGACCTCAACAGTTTCTATGGATTCATTTAACATGTCTACATAGTATACCCTTAGGTTTTGTCTTGGACCTCCTTCCCTCCCTCCCTCTCTTCCTCTTTCCCTTCTCTCTCTCTCTCTCTTCTCTCTCTCTCTCTCTCTCTCTCTCTCTCTCTCTCTCTCTCTCTCTCTCTTCTCTCTCTCTTTCTCTCTGCTTCCCTCCTTTCCTCTCTTCCCCTACTCCCACTCTCTTCTTTCTCTTGGTGACCTCAATTATCATCTCTGCATAGGTTTATATATCTAGACCAGGTCTGTGTTCTGAACTCCAGGCTTTACATCAACAATAATACACCAATTATGCATTTCAAACTGGATGTCCAGAGCAAAATTCGTTCCTCTTTCCTCCTCCTCCCCTCAGCTTCAGCATAATCACTCTTATTTCAAACTTACCTACTTCTTATTAGGGCACCAACATATTTCCAGTCCTCCAGATTCACAATCTTGCAATCATCTTTGACTTCTAGTTAGCAAATCTTACTGATTCTACCTCCATAGCACCTCTCCCTTCTACACCTTTTCTTCTTTCACATGGCCTCCATTCTTATTCAAATCCTTCTGGCCACTTAGCTAGATGATTAGATTTCATCATTGCTCTCCTGAATGAAATCTTTCTTCTCCAATCTGTCCTCCACAGGGTTATTATGAGAGATGACTAAAACACAAGCATAGGTCTGGCATATTGCTCCTTTCTTTGCAATGCATTAAATATTCAAAGATATATTATATGCCTACTGTGTGCCAGGCACTGGGCTATGTACTGGTAATACATAAGCAAAAATGAAACAGTTTCTGTCCTTGGAACTTACATTCTAACCAAAGAGACAATATGTGTATCTTATGTTAAACAAGGCAATCCTAGAAAGGCAGCATTTGGGAAAGATTTAGGGAAATCAGTAAAGACCAAATTCAGATTGATTCACTATAAAATTTCCTGTAAAGATTTTTCATGTTTTCTATGTCTAATCATACAAATAATAGTTGGACAAAGAGGCAGATGAGTAGAAAGAAGAAGATTAGTTCATGGATTGGCAAATTCACAGATTTAATAAGTGAAAAATGAGTGAAGGGTCAAGGATATCTATGTAGCTCACCAGGAAAGAACAGAAATGCCCTCAGCAAAAAACAGGGAAGTTCTATGGGAGAGGTCCTTTTAGGGAGAATGAATAATGAGTTCAGTTTTGGACATGTTAAGTTTTAAACACATATGAGATATATAAGAAGAGATACCATAGAGGCAATTAAAGATGTGGATCTAGAGCTCAGAGAGATGAGGGTTTCTTCCTCCCACATTTGCTCTTTCCTATCTCACCTATCCACTTTCAAGACCTTAGAAACTCTTGATTTCTATAAAGAATCTTCTAAATCAACTTCCACTGCTCACTCCATTCCCTATCACCATTTAAATTTGTTTTTGTTCCTGCTCAGTCAACAAGTAATTTTATGTTCTTATCCAAAAGAAGAAAGTGGCCTTAGCTCATTAGTTGAGTCTGCTCTCCAAACTATACGTTTACAAAATAAAATGTCCCTTTCTTTCATGTTCTTTTCTATATTTCACATCTCTTATTGTAATACAATATAGTTCTATTTGTTCATAAATTATATTTGCCTAAGTAGGTCATTTCCCCAACTAAAGTCCAAGTTTCTTTCTTGGGGGGATACTTTCATAGTATTCCTACTATGAAGAATAGAGAATATTCCTCATAATTTTAACCTGTAACACAATGAAAATAAAATAGTAAACAATGAATAAATATATGGATTGAGTCTTCTGCCTTTTCTTGGGATGGAATGACCTAAACAGAGCATTACAAGAAGACATAAGGAGAACTTGATTTTCCATTTAATTAGAAGGAACTGTTTCTTTTCAGGAAAATAGTAATGTGTGGTTTTTTTTTGAAAATCTGATTCCCCCCCAAAAAAAATCTGATCCCATGGCTATTATAAACTTCAAAGAACTACATGACCATCATTTCCATTGTAAACAGCTGAAGGCATTTCTAGAAGCAAATGAGTGAAAAAGAGTTGAAATGATACATACATCATTTACCATGTCAATATTAAATAGATCTTTATCAACTATTTCAGACAGGCAAGCAAATGGTGAGACAGCACTTCTGTTTTCAGTACCAGGCATCAAATGGGACACCAGTTCAGAGTCTCTACATTCTTCACCTGAAAAATCTAATTAGAAAGAAATGTGAAATGGCTCAATATTATTACTAAATGAAAATTTTAAAATGTTATATTATTTCTCATAGCACTTCTGGAATGGTCTGGAAGTATCATTACCCAATCATCAGATCTAGAAGTGAAAAGGCCATTAGAGATAATCTGTTCCAACCCAGTCACTTTAAAGATAATGAATTTGATGCCTAAAAAAGATTAATTGAAATGCCCAAGTTCATATAGATAAAGGGTAATATTCAAGCCTAACTTCTCTGGCTTCAAATCTTCTACCTTTTCCATTCAACCAAGAAGAAAGGTAGCCTGCTTGAATTAGTTTTCATTTGTTTCATCATACCTAGATAGACAAATATACATGACATCTTACTTGAGAAAAGCACAACAGTCTAGATTTTGTTCTGTTGAGTCAAAGATTTTTTGAACTCTATGAAAGTAGTGAGGAAAACAGTATTTCAAGGTTGTATGGGAAGAAATAAGCTCAGAATTCTGAACAATACAAGGTAAGAGGTTTTTCCCCCTTCCCCATTTCAAAGGATTTTAGATGAAGGAAGAGGAAAGACAAGGAGAGACTTCAAAAATATCAAGGTCTATTCAGAAAATCTTCAGCTTGTTAAGAATATTAAAACATAGAGGGCCCAGGAAAAACAGAGAAAATCTGAGTATGTCTTACAAGTCAGGAAGCTGGAAACTAAAAGTCAGGAAGGAGCTTAGATGAGCCATTTGCAAATATTTTTGGTAATGGCAGATACCAAAACTAGAGTAGGATGTTCAAGAATCTGGTAGTTCGTTGATGCATTAATAAACTTACATATTAAGGAGACTCACAGACTTTTCTCAAGCAAGATGGTCATGCACACATGTCCACATTTTCTAAGAAATTTATTCTCATATATCTTGATTCTATCAGCTTCCCTTCTTTGGGGATTCTTTTATGAGAATGACTTGTGCGATCATATAATTGGTGCTTAATAAATTCTTTAATAAAATATGCATATGATTGCTTTTTTAATATTTAAATGACTTAATATTGATAAATTAATAAATTGATAAATAAAATTAAGAAAGTTGATAAAAATTTAAATACAAAAATTTGATCAGATAAGAGAAAGTGTATACATATATGCAGATATATATATGCACTTGTATGTGTATGTATGAAAATAGTACTCATAAATATTTATACAGTGCATGAATGATACTTTGGAATGTCTATATCACCATTGATCATAATGTGAAAATTGGTATATAGGTCCTTCTAGGACTCCATATATAAATCGATTAACTCAGATCCAAAGAAGATTTTATTTAGATATTCTTTATTAGAAGAATGACTCAAAGAGAGATTCAAAGGAAAGAGTTTTACTAACTAGTGTTTTGATTTCAGAAAAGCCTGGAAAGATCTATGTGAAATGAGCTTAAGTGAAGTGAGCAGAACCAGGAGAACATTGTACACAGTAACAACAAAATTATGTGATGATCAACTGTTTTGGAGTTGGCTCTTCTCAATAATGCAGTGATTCAAGGAAATTTCAATATACTTGGGATAGAAAATACCATTTGCATTCAGAAAGAGAACTATGGAGACAATGTGGACCAAAGCATAGTTTCATATTTTTGTTTGTTTTCTTATTTTTTTTCCCTTTTGGTCTGATTTTTCTTACACAACATAACAAATATGGAAATTTGTTTAAATGATTGCACATGTTTAACCTTTGTCAGATTACTTGATGTCTTGAAGAGGGAGGAGATAATGAAAGAAAGAGAAAATCTTGAAACAAAAAGCCTTACAAAAAATACATGTATGCAGAAAAATAAAACACTCATGAAAAAAATAGCTAGCATTTATACAGTGATTTGAGATTTATAAAGGCCTTTTGCATTCATCATTTCATTTTGTCCTCACAACAATCCTGGAAGGTGAGTATTATTATCACCACAGATTAGGAAAATGAAGATACGTGAGATTGAGTAACCTCCCCAGAGTTACACTAAGTTTAAGATAGGATTCAAATTCAAGTGCTTCTGAGTTCAAGTCCAGAGCATTTTCTACAAGTATATCTACATAAAAATATTTTTCCTTTTTATCTGCAGCTAAATTATATGCTGATATGAATTTTCAGCTGAATAAAAATTTATCAAATTTGCTTTATTTTCTTTTGAATTCTCAATGAGGTTCATCTCCATACATAAGGCTTACCAATTTCTGATAGAGGTAATTGGTATTCTTTGCTCATGTCAGCCAGCTTAGAAACCAAAAGAAGGAAAGAACCAAAATCATTCTCAATTTTGTTATTGTATTCTTCTATTGCAATGGCAAAGTCTTTGGGGAGATCATCTAAAATAACCTAGAAATATTGGAAAAGAAGACAATAATAATAGAATTATGGCATTCTAAAGTACACAAAAGACTTCACAAATATTATCTCATTTGATCCTCATAGCAATCCTAGGAGGTAGGTACCATTATTATTCCTATTTTATAGATAAAGAAACTGGGCAAGATATGTGAAGTAGGTCTTTCTGGCTCTAGCCTCAGAACTTTAGCCACTACACCATCTAACTGCCTAAACTAATAAAGTGGGTGTTATTATAATCCCCATTTTATACCTGAGAAAACTGAATCAGATATGTGTGACTTGCTCAAAGCTTCAAAACTATAAAGGGTCTGAGGCTGAAATTGAACTTGGATCTTCCTGACTTTGTCTCGCCCTCCCTGCTCCACCAACTGCTCAGTGACCCCAAACGTTCAAGAGGATAGAAGACCCGAAAGGGGGCAGGGGGAGGAATGGTGATATACTGGATAATTCCTACTTTCCACCATAGGATTAAGAAAATTTTGTAGTCACTTTTTAGTTACTTGTGCAAAAGCAAATGTCTATTATATTTTATCATGTGTCCTTGCACATTTTGGGAAATGATTTGTAGTTATATACTTATTATAACAAAATTATGTTGCCACAATAATATGGGAAATACCCTCGTAGAGTTTATTATCATAGGAACTTATGGGACATATTTTTAAATGCTTTTACCCAGAGCTACACAATGAGCAATACACTATGATGATAGACTAAAATAATCCAATTTGGTTTTTTGATTACCTTTGATTGAGAAAAAATTTTCTTGTATTTTTTTGCACAGGAAGGCAGATATCTTCTCCCAAAAAGATGTGCTAATATTAGTACTAAAGTTTTCATTACATCTTCAGAAAATACTTTTGGACCTGTTCAAAACAAGAAAGTTCATTTAAAAATAAAAAAGTCCCATGGAGGACTTGTAGATTTCCCCTACAATTGGTGAATCTCTTCATCCCTCCACCAACAAAAATTTTAACCTGTCTCTAACTCTGTGGACAATTACTAGATAGGTGCCTGGGGAACACAGATGTGAAGTCATTTGTTCAGGGAATACTACAACAATTTTTCAGAGCATGCATCTGAACCTTGATTATCCTGCTTCCCCAGTTAATCCTTACATGCATGTAACCTCTATAAACTAATAAAAATTATTCAAAAGCTTCAGCATACTAAACTCTAGTATTGCTAGTAATCATTTTGCTTGTTAATTTTGTTTTGCTATCACCCAGAATTGTGATTTCATTCCCAGCGGGAACTCTTTGTAAGGAGACTCCCTCTTCTCATACAGGTAGACAATTGGCAAATACCAAATAATGTCAAACACTCTCAATGCATGGGCTCAAAATCTTAATGTTGAGGTACATTTAAAAATTGTATGAGCTAAAGAACACTCTTTTACAAGTAGCTATTTAGTGAATTTTAATGATTTCAGAGTGGATCAAATATCCCTCAATACTCCAAAAATAGTTCATATGACTTCTCATGGTGCCTTATTTTGTTTTTTTCTTTCAGCAATGAAACCAAAGAACAGATCCTAACTCATTAAGTTATAACATTTTCTAGTTAACATAAAAATTTTGGGTAATTTAACTCAAAATCGTTTTTTCCCTTTTCCTACTAATTCTCTTAGTCTTGAAGAAGCTACATTCTTAATTTAGCATTTAGCACCTAGAAATACTTGACCATATTTTATATGGTCTAATTTGTAATTTATGATCTAATTTGCAATTCTAATTGTAAATTGTAAATCTAATTGTAAATCTAATTTACTAATTTCACACTGCATTCGCACACAATCCTTACATTCTGAAAAGTATTTTTTAAACAGTGTCTTCTCTAAAGATTTCATGATATATGTAGGCAAGATCTTAAGAAAAAAAGACATCTTAAGGACTACATCAGTGGTCTTAGAGTCAGAAGACATGAGAATTGAGGCCAGTCTCTGTAACTTTTTAAAAAGTACTGAAATGGCAAGGGGAAGGAGACACTATGTGACAAAAGTATACATTTGGTCTTTGATAAAGGACCTGCTCCTTTAAGTTTTAATATGACTGCTATCAGTAATTATGACTTTTAAAAAGATATCTGGTCAAGAACATTGGAGTTTGGAGAACCAAGAGGACCTAGGTTCAAATATCAGTCTTTCTACTTACTACCTATATTGATCTCAAGCAATAACTTTAACTTTGTGATCTCAACTTCTTCATCTGTAAAGTAGAGGGTACAGACACAGATACTTGAATTAGTTAATTTTCTGGGGTCCTTTTCAACTCTAATTCTATGAAATTTGTAACCAGATTGGAATCATGAAACATTGCCAAGTGCTTTAGTATGAGAGAAATATCATCTTCAAATGGTGAGGGACAAGAATGATGGCAATAAAGAATAGTAGCTTACCTTTCTGCTTCATTGGCTGACACAATTTATGAAATAATCCTTTTTCAAGAAAGCTGACCAAAACAAAGTTTGAAGGTTCATGATAGTACAAATGGATCACAAGCCCAGAAAATCCCCTGGGAATGCATTCTTGGTCCAGATATCCCTAGAAATTAATTTTATAAATTCAAATTGGACTCTAGTCAGCAATGGTGAAGGAAGTTTGATATTCCAAATAAGACCCTGATAGAAATATAAATATTAAATAATCTTTGGGGTTTTTTTAGAACTAAAGTTTTTGACCTCTCTATTTAAAATAGAGGATAAATTTAAATCCTACCTCTCTGAACAGAAACTGCAAAGAAAAAATGAAGTACACTTTCAGCATGTCTTTCATCTTTGGTTTATCAAAGGACATCATTGAATGTTGTAATATAGATAATGCCTAAATGAAGTTTTAAAAAATTAGAAATGTTAGTTTCTAATATAATACAAGTACAATAAAGTATAAAATACAAAAAAATTGTTTTCTTTCATCAATTATTGCAAAACATGTATCATCAGAAGTAAAAGTATAATGATTTGCAAATTTAATTGGTACAATGATCAATAACAAGTGCAAAGGACTGATGATGAAATATGCTACTCACTTCCTATCAGAGAGTTTATGGATAAAGGAAATAGAATGCAGCATATATTTTGGGGACATGGCCAATTCAGAAATTTATTTTACTTGCATCTGCATGTTTGTTCCAAGGTTTTTTTTTTTTTGTTGTTGTTGTTGTTTTTGTTTTTCCCAATGAGTAAGATATAGAAAGGAAAGAAATTGAATTTATTTCATTGAAAAAATATAATTAAAATGTTGGACATTATTGGAGAAAAATATGAAATATCTTTAATAAGGAGGGAATTCAGAATAGAACACATTTAATTTTAATTTTCTGCTTCACTCCATTAGTATTAATTTCATGAAAGTTTATTTTAGATAAGTAGATATATATTATATATGTAATATACATTTACATACACACACATTTAACATAGCCATATCTAGCTTAAAAGCATATTTTTTCCCCTTTATCAACTGCATACTCCAAAGAACATCTATAATAATATGGGGAAAATAGACTGATTTTTCCCACATCCTAAAATTTTTTATGGATTTTGGATTAGGCAAAGATATACACAATTATTTAATGGTGATTGGTCTCAATTTGGACATATTTTAAAGTATATACATAGTAATTGCTGCTAAAAAATCTTTTTATAGCACTATATAGATTGTAGTACATCACACAGAAAGGAACTCGTTTTACTATCTAGCTTTCACAATTTAATTATATCTGCCCTAGTGAGTGACTGACTTATGACTGAAAACAATATTAACATGGATCGGTATACCTTTGCTTTAGCATCATCCTTATCATCAGCTTTGGTCACCAAAAGTATGAGTCTCAAAATCAAGGAAATGCTTAAAGGGAACTGGCCTCTTAAGCGTGGAACATTGGATTTTAATAATCTCTGAACTTTAGGCAATGGTATGTTATAGAAGAATATACTTCCTACAAGGTCCTCACCACGTCTTCCCGCACGACCAGACATCTAAAAGAGATATTCATGAAATATATAAATAGTAGCAGTTCACAATTATATGAGCAGGGTTTTGACATTATGTATATTAACAAATTGCTAAAACGTATAATTTTATTTGCAAAAGATAGCTAGAGAGTGGATTCAGAGTGAGGAAGATTGGATTCAAGTCTCACTTCTGACATACAACTATTACCCTGCAAAAATCACTTAATGTCTTACTATACAAGTTATAAAACAACTATAGATCTCCAGTGATGGAGGGAATGTTTGTTTGCATTTGTAGTTTCCTACATCAATGAGTCTAAGGTCTCCAAAATGTGAGATCATACTACAAATACTCAAGGCCTTAGATAAAGTGATCACTTAATAGTATATATGTTGAATTCAATGAAAATATCAATCCCAAAATATTGGTACCTTCAATTTTTAAAAAATGCCATCCTAAAGAAATTTCTTTTTTTTTCATATAATTGTATATTCACCATAAGCTTGTTGCCTTGCATCATCCCCAACTACACCTATGACTTCATCAGTCTATCAATATTTTAATGTACTACACTCACACTGTAAGTGCTTATTTTGGTTGGATTTGTAGGCTGATATTTGTTGTTTTTAGCTTTGGTTTAAAAACTTCCTGATTACTAATTTATTAATTGTGACTAAGTCGAGGCAGGGACAGGCACACTCAGTGTAAGGCAGGATGGTAGTACAAGAAAGATAGTGTGAAAAAAACAGTGAGGAAGGGGAGAAGTAACTATGAATGAGTTGGGAACACTTTGGCAGCATGAACTCATAGAAGATGGAGGAGCACATGGGGGCAGTAGTTTGAGGTTTCATTTTTTATAGGATTTTAGTGCAAAGTAGACTGACTCTTATCTGTGGCAACCTACAATTAGTTCATAAACATATATCATCTTAGTTATCAGAAGCATCTTGTGTTTTGCTGATCTTACTGCAGATGTCTAGAGTTTACCTAAGATTTATATACCATGGCCAGCAAGCAGAACCACAGGCTCTTACAGTATGGCCTAAATGGCTTCCTTGATTTTACACAATCTCAGGATATGATATAATTATTTTATGAAACATTTTGCAAGTAACTATTAAGTTCTTTTAATCTATGGGACAATCTGTAAGTGACTTCCAATTTTCCCTTTGAAATCTTACTTCTTACTATTACTTTATATTGGCTATTTATAAACTTACTATACTGATTAAAAGGGGATGTTAGGTTAGGGGAACCAGAACAAGATGCATTTTAACACTTTTTTTTTTACTTCAGACCAGTAATATTTTTAAGGCTCCCTTTATGGTCATTTATAAAAGCCCTGGTTTAGTTATAATTTTAAGAGACAATAAATTAAGAGATTCATGATCTAAATATATTGTTATCTTAAAAAACATATTGTTATCTTTTTATAGGTAGGGAGGATGCAGGCAGGGAGGATGCCTAGGATAAAAAGTACCTGTCTAAAATTCAAAGCATCAAGAAAGACAGAATCTTCTGTGAAGACAACAGATTTGCAAGGCATATTTATTCCCAGGGCAAGTGTTCCAGTAGCTGATATTACCTATAGAAAAATGAAATAATCACATATGCAAATAAATATATCATCATTTTCATTACCTTTTTCTCCATGCCTGGAATACTCTCCTTCATCTTTATTTTCTTTTAGGCCCTCACTAAACTCCCAACCTTCTAAAGAAGTCTTTAATCAATTCCCTTAAAGCTAGTAGTGCTTTCCCTCTCTTGATAATCCGTCATTTATCCTGTCTATAGCTCATTTGCATGTAATTTTCATGTTGACCACCCCCCATTATATTGTGAGGTCCTTGAGATCAGGAACTTTTTCTCACATTGTATGTGACATATAGTAAGGTTTACTATTGAGTAATTGACTGAACTACATAAATATCCTCTATCAAGCTCTATTCTGATGCTCCATAGAACAGAGAAGGTGGCAGTTGGTTCTTGAAGTCCATACCTATGAAATGCAAACTTTGCTAATTCCTGACATGTTAGAAAAGCTTTAGGTATATGTCACTTGGCATACTGTGTGTTGCTTATCCGAAACACAGCCAATGCAATTAGAAAAAAAAAGTTCATCACCAAAGAGTCAAATACAAATTGATACATTTTTTGGACATAGTGATTCATGAAAATAATAGATTAAAATGAAGGGCAACTGGCATCTGCATTCATGAAGAGAATGAATACCCACACCAACAGAATGCTGGATCTTTATAGTACAAAGTAATGAGAATATGCACACACATAGAGGCATGCACATCTGCATTTTCTATCAGAATAGAAACAAAATTCATCACTGACAATCCAATAATTATACTAAATTAGGTAGAGCAAGGATCCTTTACATTCATTTACATTTTCCTTTAAAATAAATTTTATATAAGTTTCATCTATATTTATCTCTCCATAGATATTTATATTTACATCTCTGTATACAACACCTCAATTTTTATACTTGTATAAATTAAATTAGCCAATAATTTATAGTCCTGAAATAGCCCAAATAATAAGGTTCAGTTTTTAATTAGGCATCAAACAGTTATGGATTGAATTAATTACACTGAAGAGGAAACAATCTTAAGAATTAAAATTTACCCCCTAAAAGCAAATAATTTACACATGTGAATATGCTCAAGTTTACTGAAACTTTAAAATCAATGAGATATTATATTCTTTTTTTAAGCATTTATTTGCCAAATATCAGATAACTTAGAAACATATTTTTAAAATGTATCCTCTTATAAATTTATAAAAGCTAGTAGATACGTATAATTTTTATATCAATAGAAACCCTAATATAAAAAAATAAAATAGAACATTTTAAAATGTTAAATAAGATATATTTGAAGTGCATAAGGTTTTTTCTTTTTACAAAATATACAGAAAAGGATATATTATATAGTCATAAATATTATAGATAGAAACATGTTATTATTTAGTTGCGTTTTTAGTGAGGCCCTAAAATTCATCCAGAAATCTAGGATATTTTTACTTCAATAGCCTAATTTAAAGGAAAGTTATTTCTTTCTTTTCTTTTTTTTAATTTTTTTTGCTGAGGCAATTGGGGTTAAGTGACTTGCCCAGGGTCACACAGCTAATAAGAGTTAGGTGTCTGAGGTCAGATTTGTTTTGTTTTGTTTTGTTTTAATAACTTTTTATTGACAGAACCCATGCCAGGGTAATTTGTTACAGCATTATCCCTTGCACTCACTTTTGTTCCGATTTTTCCCCTCCCTCTCTCCCTCCACCCTCTCCCCCAGATGGCAAGCAGTCCTTTACATGTTAAATAGGTTACAGTATATCCTAGATACAATATATGTGTGCAGAACCAAACAGTTCTCTTGTTGCACAGGGAAATTGGATTCAGAGGGTATAAATAACCCAGGAAGAAAAACAAAAATGCAAGCAGTTTATATTCATTTCCCAGTGTTCTTTCTTTGGGTGTAGCTGCTTCTGTCCATCCTTGATCAATTGAAACTGAATTAGCTCTCTTCATCGAAGAGATCCACTTCCATCAGAATACATCCTCAAACAGTATCATTGTTGAGGTATATAATGATCTCCTGGTTCTGCTCATTTCACTCAGCATCAGTTCATGTAAGTCTCGCCAATCCTCTCTGTATTCATCCTGCTGATCATTTCTTACAGAACAATAATATTCCATAACGTTCATATACCACAATTTACTCAACCATTCTCCAATTGATGGGCATCCATTCATTTTCCAGCTTCTAGCCACTACAAACAGGGCTGCCACAAACATTTTGGCACATACAGGTCCCTTTCCCTTCTTTAGTATGTGAGGTCAAATTTGAACTCAGGTCCTCCTGATTTCAGGGCTGGTGCTCTATGCACTGCACCAACTAGTTGCCCCAAAAGCTATTTTTAAAAATCCTTTGGCTTATGTTTTTTTTTTATTTAACTCTGCCTTATTTGAAAGTTTTGTATCTAGTAAGACATTTTGAATAGTATTCCAAAGTGGTTCCAAAAGATTTCCAATGTAAAATCCCACTATATCTGAGCCTTAATTTTTTTTTCCTTTTTATTAAAAAGACTTAGAGATTCCCAGTGTCTTTCTTGTTCTAATAAGGATCATAGTGTAAGTCACTAATTCAAGCTATATGGAAGTTGTTTATGAATTCCTGAAGCTGACTTCTGATCAAATAATAAAAATCATTTTAACCAGATACAAATAAATATTATATAATTGAAGTAAATCTAACAAACTCAAAATTTCCAAAGATGGCACATTTTCCTTTCCTTTGCTCTTCCTCTCCTTTTCCTCCCAGAACTGAACATTCTTATTTCACTGGTAATTTTCTATGATATTTATTTTATTCTATAGCATTTATTTCATTGTGCCTTCATTGTAATTATTTATTTTTTCCTTCCCCCATAGGATGCTAAGTTCTTTGAAGGTAGGAATTTTATTTATTCATTTTATCTCACCATCTTCTCTTTAGAGAGAAATATGACTCTGAAACAACCATGCTGAAAAAATTGTTGAAATGATTAATTTCCATGTTCTGCTAATATTGGTGCATCACCAGAAAATTGAAGTACAAAAAAGTTTTTTAAAAAGATACATAAATTAGTCTATTTAAAAATCTAGTAGAGTAATTGTAATTTTAAAGTGTAATTATTTTAAATAAATTCTCTTAAATGGACAACCTTGGAAACAGAAACTTAGAGCTGGATAACTTTCAAGATAACATTGACAGATAAATTGTAAAGAGAAATTCTTAAACAAATCTACTAGGAATCATGCTTCAGAAATTTAAATCTTTACTTTCAGAATTTCTTTATGCTAAGACATTTCAGAAATGAACAACTTTCATCTTTAAAATAATCTTCATTAGGAAAAGGTTTTGTATTTTCAATTTATATATTATAATATACATTTGAAAAATTTAAGTGACCAATATTGACTTAAACATATTTGTTTAAAACAGCAACTATTAAATAGTTTCCTACTATTAAGTGTTGTCTGGATGCAATCATTGGATTCAGTGTTTTCCATTTTATTTCTACAGTCAGGTTAGTAAAATTTCACTATAAAAATAGTCGAAAGCTCCTGTAATAGAGTTTTTCCCCTGTGATCAAATAAATATTAAAAATATAACAATAAATAAAATGTTTAGATTTCAAAACTATAGTTAGCATTCCTAGAGTTAGAAATAATGGTTTAAATTCTTATAACTTGTTTAATTTGGATGTATGTATAGTATGGATGCATAAATTCACACAGAAATCTAGGATTTTCCACTCTATTGACATCACTATAATTTATAAAAAGGTTTTTTTTCCCTTTTAAATCTCTAAACATCCTGATGTGAGAAACATAAATTATCCAGCTTGATATATTGGCAGTTCATTAAGAGTAATTTTTTGAATCCCTGTTTTTTTTTCCTGGAAGTGAAAACAGATGCTGTAAATTCCAGAAATGCTCACAAATGATCATTCTTAGATGATTTCAGATGATTCCTTTCTTTAGGAGGACTCTACACAGATCACAGTGTTGTAAAAATGAGGTTTTCTTGAGTAGGACTCTTTCCTCCATTCCTTCTTCCTCATTTCCTGGTAGTCCAGGTACACTAGAAATGGTTTCACAGGAGAAAGGCATCTGGAAATGGAAGGGCAGGCATCTCCTCTAGAGACAGCTGTGTCTATGCAATTTTCTCCACAATGCCAGATTATCTGGTCTTTATTCATTGATAAAGAGTATACCCATCATGAAAAAAAGGAATACAAAAAAAAAAAAGCAGCTGTAATCTCATTTTGCTGCCACACAGATAGCCAGAGCACTCCTAGAAAACCAAACAATCCTTTAAATATTCCTGCAGTATCCTGAGATGTTATATTTGCATTTAAATAACAGCTCTTTTACTTTCAGAAAATCATATCTGTATGTATGTTATACTGTGCTATTCTGTACTATCTTATACTCTATCATATGCCATACTATACTATATTATACTACATAACTTCCACAAATTCCTATATGGCCTCTAGGCAAACCAGAGTTCTTTATGATTATTCCAAAAAACACAAAATTTTAGGCAACTTCTACCATGCTGAAGAGTTTTCCTGTACAATCCTCATAATATATTAACTGCTTTCCTAGAATTTACTCATTTAAAGGCCGTAGGAATCATCAGAAGTATGTTCATCCAGTGATGAATTCTCAGTCCATGGCAACCCATAAATGTATAAACGAGAGTAGGTTTCAGTGATTAATGAACTGGTGTTATTTTTCTAATATCATTCAGAAACTTCTTCTCTTTGGGGGAACCAAACATTCTTCCAGTTATCAAGGTCCACACACTTGAGTCATTCTTAGCTTGTCTCTCTCTACCCATATCCACATCCAATCAATAATCTCTTTTTGGTGTCCCTGAATCTTGGTCCTTGCCTCTTAAATCCATTTTTCCTTATAACTACCAAACTGATATATCAAAAACACAAGTCTGACTATCACTACGTTGCTCAAGAAGTTTAACTGATATCCTATTATCTCTAGAATGAAATAAAAATTCCTCTTTGGCATTGAAATCTTTTACATTTTGGTTTGTAAGCTCAGCCATTCTCTATTTTTTTCTGTCCCTTGCCTCTCAAACACAATCTGTTGCCAAGGTTGGTCAATTTTCTTTAGCATCTCACAAATATACTACCTTCTCTCCTCTGCCACTCCCACAACTCTAGTGAAGATCCTCATCACTTTACACCTGGTCTATAGAAAAAGCCAGCTGGTAGATTTGTCTGTCTCAGGTCTTTTCCCACAACCATTCATTCAGCCACTAAAGTGATTTTCCAACAGTGCAAGTCCAAACCTATCACTACCACATATACACACTCAAAAACTCCAGTGGCACCCTATCATCTTCAGGATCAAAACAAAGTGTTCTGTCTTACATGAACCACACTGAACAATCTCTAACTCTGGTGACCAGAGCTGAACAGAATAGGCTGTAGATAAGAGAGTCAGGAATCAAACAGAAATTTAATATCAAGGTGAGGGAAATGGCTTGCATACAAGAACATATGTACTAGAGCCCCCCCCCCCAATGGAGGGACCTACTTTAGTGCGGCTGAACATTGATTTATATATGGACAAAGAGACAAACAATGTATAGCAACTGTAATATAGCAAAATAGTGAAGCAGAACAGCAGCAGTGAAGCAAGGTTGTCTAGTGATAAAAAGCCTTGTTCATATCAGGGCTTTATGTCTGGACCTATTGATGTTTTTCTGAGCTTAGGGAATCATCTGATTACAAAGAATTGTTATTATGCCAAAGTTGCAGCCCACCTTACTTGCTGGTCCTTAGCTCTGGAAAAAATTGCCTCCTAATAATAATTCGACAGTTGCATTCAAATCTCTTTATAATTTAGCTTCCCTCCTACTACTTTTTCAGTCTTCAGTGCTTTGTCCACTAGGGCAAGAAATATCATTTCAGTTTTGTCTTTGTATTGCTAGTATTTAATATAGTGCTTGGTTTATTAAATGCTGGTTAAATTTATTAAATTGACTCCTTTATGGACTAGTGAAAAATTTGTGAAATAAATTATGATCTGGAAGTCTTAGGATCAGATAATAATTTTGCCTAATTCTCCCATCTCCCAGTGTTTCAGAGGTCATGAGATAAGGAATGACTCTTACTGAAAGAGAATGACCAGGGAATCATTGTCCACCAGAAGGAACCCAATTTCTATTAAGGCAGAAAGAGTGTGAAAGAAGGTTAGCATTAAGGAAGTATGTTTATATTGAAGAATGACTAAGGTACAAAAGAAAGAAAAAGCAGGAGAAATACCAGAAATCACATAATCAAGAAATTGTATAAATATAAAGAAAAGATGGGCTGGTCCCATGATAAAAATAAGAAATGGCAGATAGACAATCAAACTACTCTACTTCTATCCTTGAAATGTCAAAACAATGTGAAGATAACCTTCAACACATTGGATATATCCCCTGGAATAAACTTTGGAAGGAAATGGACGAGAATAATAAAGGATAAGCAGGTATAAACACATTGCAATTTGCATTGCTGGAGGGAACTCACAACTCAATGAGATCATGGATCTGTATGATATAAATAAATGATGATGAAAGTGGTGACATACAATTTATTCTGTAAATTATTCCATGTTGGAGTGCTAAAAAATGAGCTGGAGGTACAGCGCTCCAAAGGCTGGCAATGCAGAGAAAGAGCAATTGGGAAACTGCAGTACCCAGTGTGAAATAGGGAAAAGAAAACTAGGGAATTTGCAATAATGTTATTGTGATTTTTTTCCAGTATATTATTACCAAAGTTCCCCATAAGAGATGAGAGATGGTCTTCAAATGGATTTTCTGGATCTCATTATACAGGAGTTAGAGTCAGTTGAGGAGAAATATTTTAAATTCAATACTACCTTTATCACAGAATCTAGGAGAAAAGGCAAAGGGAACCTCTTCTTAACTACCTCTCCTGAATCCAGAGGGAAGAATAGAATCACTGGGAAAATCATTTGCTCATTCATTGCTTGAAGCAATTCTTTAAACTACAGAAAAAGTAACAACCTATATTAGTAAGGAAATTTCACTTCACGAGCTTCTCTACATCAATGAGATCACAAATCACAGGCCACAAGTCTGAGAAGAGAAAAATAAAGTGAGAAGAAGGCAGAGGAGAGGAGAGGAAAGAAGAGAGGGAAGGAGAAGAAAGGAGGAAAGGAAGGGAGAAGGAAAATGGAGAGGAGTGTGGGACACTATTTGAGAGAAATAACCAGAAAATTCACCAACCTTGATGTATCCTCGCCTGAAAAGCATCTCTACAGCTTGTCTTTCTTTATACGCCATTGAGCTATGATGAAATCCAATACCCCGCAATGCCAGAGCTTTCACTTTGGCTCTATTTCTTTCAAATCTGATTCTATGGAATATTTTCCATAGAGTCTGAAAAGATAGAATAAAAGTTAACCGAATTATATAATTTAAACCATTCTACAAACATACATTAAATGCCTATTAGACAATTTATCATGTTACATAATTCTCAAACTTTTAGATAAATACTTTAAATTATACAGAATTTTGGTAACATTCTACCATGGCAGAATAGATTGGGGAGAAAATATATGCTTATAGCATATACTATAGCAGAAAAAACTTTTTTTTCATTTCACACAGGCAAAAAAATGTATAGTGCTTTAATGTTTGCAAATTGCTTTGTATTTATTATTCTATTTGATCCCCACAGCTTTGTGAGATCAGTTCTATTATTCTCATTTTGCAGATAAGGAAACTGAATCTTGTATGTTCAAAATCATATCATTAGTGACAGTCTGAAGTAGGACTTGAACTCAGATTTTCCTGTCTCTAAGTTCAGCATACGATCTACTGCCACCTAATTATTCTTGTTCTTTCAATATGAGGTATTTTCTTTAAGGTAGATTAATATGAAAAAAGAAGAAAGTGGATGTATTTAATCTTTATGATACATTATTTCTATATGCTGATTCTAAACTAACCAGTCAACATAATAACCATCTAGTTCAGAGTATACTTTATTAATCTTATGATAATTTCTTCTTTCTCTCTTGGCTCAGAAGAATAAATATCATAAGACTAGCTCATTTTTCCTTTTGCCTTTCATTACAGTCCCATTTTCTTGTTCTAGACCAGATGTATACTCTTTTATTTTTAATCTCTCTTGTTTCACGGATTTCTTTCCCTAAGCCTGAAGCAAAATTGCCTTTCTTTTACAAAGAGCACATCTTTTCTCCATAAGGTACCAAAACATCTGGTTGGTTTTATGTCACAGTTTTAAAAACTTGTTGCATTTTCTTCTGCAAGCCTCCCTCCTTCTTAAATTCTCTACAGTCTGGTCTCCATCTCTGCTTCTCTATTAAAATTGCTTTTAAAAGTTTTGAATCTACACAGCAACAAGATTATGTGATGATCAACTGTGACAGATTTGGGTCTTTTCAGTAATGAGGTGATTCAAGCCAATTCCAATAGACATGATGAAGAAAGTCATCTGAGTCCAGAAAGCAGACTATGGGGACTGAATGTGGATCACAAGATTATATTTTAACTTTTTTGTTGCTGTTAGCTTGCTTTTTTTTCTTTCTAATATTTTTTTCCTTTTTGATCTGATTTTTCTTGTGCATCAAGATAATTGTATAAATATGTTTATAAAAATTGCACGTATTTAAGGTATATTGGATTATTTGCTGTTTAAGGAAGGGGGGGTGAAGGGAAGGGAGGGAGAAAGATGTGAAACACAAAGTTTTGCAAGGGTGAAATGTTGAAAACTATCTTTTTATGTATTTTGAAACTAAAAAGCTATTATTAAATATCTAAAAAAAGAAAGTTTTTAAGTCACAAAAACAAATCCTCTTTCATCTTTAGTACCTGACCTCAGTGACTACTACTACTTTCTTAAAGTACTACTTCTACTACTTACTCTTCCATCTTCTTGGCTTCCATAATACTGAATTTTCTTGGTTATTTTCTAGCTCTCTGACCACTTTTTTCAGTTTTCTTTTACTTTTTCTTACTTTCCTCAACATTGACATTTCATAAAACTCAGTTCTCAGCTATTTTTATTTGCTTTCTAGTTAGCAATTTTATCTACCCCCCATGACTTCAACTATCACCCTAATGTGGTTAAACTCCTTAATCTATATATTTATCCTTCTCTTCTCTTCTAACTCAGAAGTTCTCAATTCTTACTAGATTAAGATGCCTTAATATACTTGATGACTCACTGAAATTTTGAGTTCTCCATGTCCCAGACAAAACTGTTTATCTTCTCCCCCAAATAATTCTTCCTGCTGACTTTCCTGTTCTATCAATGGTGTCATCATCTTTTCAATTTATTAGAGCAGAAGTCTAAAAATGATCTTAAATCTTATTCATCACCAATCAGCCATCTTGTCCAATCTCCAAAATGTCTTTCTACCTTGACTCTCTCTTTATATTTCCATTGCCACTTCCTTAATTCAACTCTTCATCTCTCCTTAAGCTATTGCAATTGCAATAACTTTTCAATAACCTCCATAATTCTAGTTTCTTTCCTCCTCCAATCTAATTGAAACAATGATGCTATATTGATCTTGCCAAATCCAGCTCTGATCATGTGACTATATTACTTAAAAATCTTCAATGACTCTTCTCTGCCTACAAAATAACACAATATTTTTATTGCTTCACTTAATACGCTCTAAATTCTCACTATGATCTTCCTTTCTAATTTGAGCTTTCCATGTATTCCCTTCATTTGCTCCATACTTCAGTCAAAATGGACTATTTACCATCCTCTGAACCTACTATGAACATTTTCTTTCATCCATTGATCCCACTTGTTTTCTCTTTCAAGTGTCCTTTCCCATCTCTGTGGGACACCTCTGTGTCTACCCAGACCTCACCAAACTTTGCTGACTTATTTTAAATGCCACTTCAACATCTAACTCTTTCTTATTTTTCAAGTCAGAAGTAAAGTTTCTGTCCTCTGTATTCCCAAAGCACTTTCCTTATAAATTCTCTGTCATACATATCACATTTCTCTTTCTATTATTCAAATATATAATTAGGCTATCTCTCTCAACATAAATGAGTTCTTTGAAAGAAGGAACCGTCTTATTTATCTCTGTATCTCTCATGGACTCTTCCTACTACTGTGTCTGATTCAGAGTCACTGTTCAATAAAATCTTAAGGAACCTACTGAATAAGGACATGTAATTGAATGAATGCTGTTGAGGGCCAGAACTCTGGAGAAGTATACTTGAAAGAAGGTGTTAACTCAGTGGAACTGATGGTTCTCTAATTCACATATATACTTAGTACTTAGTATGGTGATGTAATGTAGTTCACATATAACTAGTATGTTGTAATGATGTAATTGTAATAGGGCATTTAAGGGATAAGAAGGACTAGAAATGAGATATTCTATCTTTGATCATCATGGTGGCTCTCCTGCACTAAGATCAAGGCTGATCCCGAAGTCCTACAAAAAGCTAGCCCAAGCATTACAAAATGTAAAAATACATTTATTAAATACTTATTAAATGTCAAGCTCTGCTCACAAGGATTTCATACTTAGTGGTGAGAACATATGAATTTATATCTCTATAAAGAAGAAATTTTCATGATAAAATATTTACCTCATGATCCACTGCATTGGGATTCATATAAGAATATTCAGCAGGAACTTTAGTAAGCTTCTTAAATTTTCTCTTTATTTCTTTTATTTCAGCAAAACAGAGAAAAATTTTCTCAGCTTTAATTCTTGATTTTTTTTTAGTATAACTAAAGAAAGAGAGATAAAAATAGCATGTTTCAACACAATATAATTCAATTTAACAAGAATTTATTGAACACTTCATATGTGCAAGGCACATACAGTGGTATGGGCATTGCACAAAAACAAAAAAGTCCTGCCTTCAAATAGGTTTCATTCTATGAGGAAAATATAAAGAGCTGAGGGCATAAGGAAAAACTTTTGTAATGATTTGACTGATAAATGGTTCCACTATTGATGTTGTTTTTGTCTTTACATATATGTTACAAAGTTTTGATTTTTCTTTTTTTTCTTTCCTCATTGTGGCAGGCATGGGAGAGGTAGAGAAAAGGGGAAATAAATGCAATAAATAATTCAAATTTTTCTTTTAGGAGAAAAAAAAAACTTTGTAACAATTAGAATTAACCCTAAAGATTGTCTTAATGAATTCTCAGTCATTGAAGGTCTTCAAGTGAATACTACAGGGCCTTTTTTTGTGGATATAGTAAGACACATTTGTGATTAGCCTGGCTAACCTCTGATATTTCTAATTGTGCAAGTTTACAATTCAATAAATTTTGATTTAAAGTGCATTCATTATGGCTATTGATATATACATACATATGTATGTGTGTGTGTGTGTGTGTGTGTGTGTGTGTGTATGTATATATCTTAACCACAAATATATTATTCTAAACTTTCAAATGGTTCTAAGAAGCTTTTCATGGCAAGTATTTTGAAATACTCCCTTCTAAGGAACCAATTAAGTTATAAATAAATTTATGACTTACCTAAAAATCCAAATTATGTTCAAGGCTTTTTAATTTTCTCCTTTGTGTCCATTTCATATGAGAAACCATTAAACATTTCTCTGAGAATGTTGAGAAAGGAAAAGGAAAAGGAAAGCACGAGGCAAAAAACAAGGAGAATTGGGTTGTATTCTAGCTCTGTAACTGATTGGCATGCTATTGAAGTCTTCTGAACTCTCTAGACCTCTAAAGTTCTGTGGCCTTCTATGAATAGAGACCGTAAATAAATCAAGACATTAGAAATCCAGATTTTAAAATTTATTCTAATTCAAAATTTACATGAAAATTATACTCACGCATTAATATTTGCGTCTAAAGATCTTCTTGTTTTCCACAGTGCCCTTCTCAATTTTTTTATCTCTTTATCAGCATCTAAACTTTGGTATGTGTTTTGTTTGAATTTCATATTCTTAAACACATGAAAAGCTAAGTTTTCTACCTCGTGAATGTTGAATCTAGATGAAGAGTAGAAAGGATATGTTGATATAGCCACATGTCCAAAGGATGACAAACAATTTGTTATATATAGATATATTGGATATTGATTCATTGATACACACACACACACACACACACACACACACACACACACACACATATATATGTCCAATGGAGTTAGTTAATAAGTATTTATTAAGCTCTTATAATATGCCAGGCATTGTGCTAAGCAGAGGGGATCCAAAAATGGATAAAAGACATTTCTACTCCTCAAGAAACTTCCCTTGAATAGGGAAGACAATAAATAATTGTTTATGTAGGTAGCTAGGTGGGTATTTTACATGTATGGATATGGTGAAATGGAAAACAACCGGAAAGATACTAAAATTAACAAGGGTTGGATAATTTTTTTTGTATTTATTCACTTAAAATGAAATTTTAAAAAATAAAAGAAAATTAAGTAGAAAAAGACAGAAAAGGAAAAAAATGCCATGTGCTGAGCTGAACATTAGGGAGGATTTAAAATATGTAATAATAAATTTCTCCTTCAAATTATGTGGAACTATAATTAATATTATTCTGAATTTGATTTCAGATACGATTGTCTGCAATGTCATTGAGCTAATGACCCATAATGCCAGCAACCTAATGGTAATGAATTTGGTGAACTGCTATTATTATTAGTGAATATCTGCCTCTGGGAAATAGTTGGGAAAGGGACAACTTTAAGAAGATTAAGGTATAATCCTCTCAACTCAGTTTTCCATACAAGAATTTTCCTGTCTATACAATTGGCTGCATATGTGATTCTTGCCTGGAATTAACACAAAGCTGGGAAATACCTCCCTCTTGTTATAACCATATCCCTCTTTTTCCTTTTAGGCAAATAATCATAGCAGATGATCTGAAGAAGGTATGAATGCAGTGCTTATTCTATTATTTAATAGACTGGAATGCTTCTAAGTTAACTATAAAATACAATTATGTAATATCTTAATGTTGTCAATCTGATGTTATATTTATTTCAAAATCCTAAATTATTAAAATAATGAGTTTTTAGGTTAGTCATCTGCATGGTAGTAATTCCATATCCATGTGTCAAGTTAGGTCCTTGAAATAAACCAGTATTAAAAACATGCTCTGAGATGCCAGAAAACTACACTAGTTACCTTAAATATGTCTCCATTGTTTGTTATTATTTAGTAATTTTTTTTCAGTTATTACTCTATGGCTCCTTTTGGGTTTTCTTGTTAAAAAGTGGTTTGTCATTTCCTTCTCCACTACCTTTTACAGAGGAGATAAACAGTGTTAAGTGACTTGCCTGAGATCACACAGCCAGTAAGTGTCTGAGGCCAAATGTGAACTTAGGAAGATGAGTCCTCCTGACTCCAAGTTCAGTGTTATAGTCACTTTACCACCTCACTGCCCATTGTTTTAAAGGTATTTAAAAGAAGTACATAGGTATTATTTGAACATGGCTAATAATGAACATGTTTTATGGTAGACAACTCACTTGATATGTATATCAAGTTCACTATTCACTGTATATAATTTAGAATTAATTACTTAGTATATTTATACATCCCATTTCAGATCTTTTAGCTGCAATAAAATAGGCATCTTTTAGGCAAATCCATTTATTTATTTATTCATCCTTTTGATAGGAAAATTAAAAGTAGAAAATTTTGAGAAAGGAACAAGATGAGATGATATATATCAAATATAAATTATTCTAAAGGGATATTCTGGCTTTGAGTATGTTGTAATAAAACTAAAAATTGGATTCAAAATTTTTTATGTACCACATATACTATATGTGTGTGTGTGTATGTGTGTATACAATATTGTTCACCATCTGCACAAGCCAAGCAGTTTAAAAGGGTTAATTAGTTTTGATTTTTCAGTCATTTAAATTTCTTAAATGTATCAACTTAACAATTTGCTAACACTTTACAGGGCAGCTATATGTAATAACTAAAGTTTTCCCCTTTGTGGGGCTTGAATCTGAGAAGAATGAAACAAATGAAAACCAGACTTAAGAAGTTAAATGATAGTGAAGTTATTGTCAATTTAGAAAAGCAGTCTTAGCTACATTGGTAAATAATAACTCTTTAAACAGAAGGGATCACTTTATGAATCATATCCTGACAGATTATTTTTTAAAGATTCTCCCATCAGCCTGTTGTTGGCAGGGTCAATGATGGATAGATTTAGACAGATTTAGATAAAGGTAGAAACAGCAAGGAGAATTTATAACTTATAACTGTGAATAGAATTAAAACCAAGAGATCTGAACTAGTCTTTACCATGTGATCTAGTTATCAGCAAAACAAAATTTAAGTGACCGTATGAACTAGTAAAATTTTTTTTTTCTATCCCACATGGTACTCCAAGGATGATTCTAATAGAAAGCTTAAACACATTTGTTAAAAACACATATGAAAAAAATTATAATTCTACAAATGTAAGTGATATTTCCTTCTTTGTTCATAATTTAAAGGACTTTGAATATAAACAAGTAAAAGTTTAGTAAAGATTATATTTATTAGTATACTTACGAAAAAAATATTGCAGGCAGCTTGTCTATTTCTTTTAGTTTTTCAACAAAGTTTGCAAACTTATATTTTTTTTGTCTTTCAGCACTGTCAAAAGTTTGAGGCTTAAGATAGTTCAATAACTGATTCACCTAAATAAAGTTAATAAAAATAAAATAATAGATTGTTGCATATCAATACATTATTTCTAAGATGTCCACCAAATCTGAAGCAATATGATCAAGGTTGGATGATAGCTCCATTTTATTTATAGCATAATTTTCAAAAAATTTAGTTACCTTGTCTTTGTCTAAGTGAATCCAGTTTATTATTTCCTCCTTCAATTGTTCTTCATATTTTTTTGCATCTGTCTTTGTGATTACTACTTTGTCTTTGAAATAGCTGAATTCTTCAGGTTCAAAATCCTTGAAAATAGAGTTAAATATACTAAACTGAACTGATTATTAATATTTTTAAGTATTAGCATACCCATAATTATAATATAAAGATATCAATCAGCTAATATCAATCAACAACCAGCTAATTGGTATGTTGCCCTTTTGTTGACATTTCTATTATCAACAATTCTATTATCAACTTAATGACTTAAGCAACAGTTATAAGTTAAAAGCATATCATTTCATAATAATAAGTTTTAATGGGGAAGAGAGGGTACTAATCATTTTACTAGGTTAAATAATTAATTTTCTAAATTACTGATTATTGGTTTCCATTCACATCTAATAATTTGGGTGTATTAGTCCACTAGAGTACTATGTCCACTAAATACTATAGTCTCTACAGACTATATATGTCTTTGAGGATTTAAAAATCTCATCTCTGGAACTACCATCCTTGGCCTCAATCTACTGTTACTTCTGTGTCACAGAGACCACTATTTCAAGGTAGCCCTAATCAATGCTTCATATTCCTCCCCAGTCCTTCCTGCCACCTGGACAGTCATGCATAACACCCTTGTTTCCTCCCCACCCCCAATCATTTACCTACTCTAGAGCCACATTAAAATATACTAAAATATATACTACCAATGCCATTAGAAAGACTGTATTTATAAATTCCCCTATAGTTGTACTGGCCAACCCTATAATTTTTCAAACCAAAATATCTCTCATAGATCTCCATTTATATGTATGACATATGCCACTAAAATATAAGTTCCTTAAAGTCAGATATCCTCTCCATTTTGCGTCTGTGCACCCAGTTCTTAGTACAATGCTAGACAAATAGTAAACACTTAATAAGTACTTTTTCATTCATCCATTTCTTCACTAGTTACATGATGCATATGTACCTGTACTCTAGGCCATCCTGGCCAAATTTGTACCATGGCATCATAAAGCTGTATGCTTTCTCGGGGAGAAAATCCTAGGTCTAAAGGCATTCCATATTTCTCTATCTAAAATCAATTTTGAAAAAAAAAACAGCATTAGTACATATTATGTAGATTCACAGAAACTCAGGTTTTAATTTTAATGTAACATTTATGTAGTACATCATTTTTGCAAAATGATTTATTACTTACATGATTAACTGTTAGTGCAGCACATGGATGATAATGGCTAATGACAAAGTCATCATCCTTTAGAGAACATACATACTTTTCTAGATCATTGTATCTCTCTTTATAGAGTACTGTAAATATAAGAATCAAACTGTGAATGAGATTTGATCCAATTTTCACAAGAATGATTATATCGTTTCTATTCACAACCACAGAGAAGGCTCCAGTATCTAGTAGACTACAATGCATGCCTGAATTTAATAAATATTTATCTCTTCCTCTACTTTAATCTTTTTTACAATTTCAAGCTCCAATGATCTTGTCTTTATGAGTATTCAGATTATTACCCTTCTGTGATTTAATAGATGTTCCTTAGAAATAGATATAGCTGAAAAATTCATCACCTAATGCGCTTCCTGGTGATGAATCTCTCCTATCCTATGGTTGGTTCTGGCCTAACAGATACATATAAGAACCTTGCTTATAGTAGAAATCATTCCAGTTTGATAGTACCCTTCAGAGCTTGTGCTCCATGGACATTATAAAATAGTCACTTCCACAAGATGTGGTTTAAAAGCGGGGCTTTAGTTTAACATGATAATATTTTATATTTAATAACATAACTTAAGATTTACAACATTCCTGATGCCCAATGATCTTCTTAAGTAAGTAGTCCAAGTATTAATATCTCCATTTCACAGAAGAAAAAGCAGGCTCACAGAGGATATATGATTTGCCTATGATCACACAGACAGTAAATATCAGAGCAGGACTCAATACATGTCTGACAGCAATCCATGTCTGGTATTCTCCACTGACTTAGAAAAAAAGGGAGCTACTACAACATAGAAAAGTATCTTCATGAGTTCCTCATGGATTTTTTTCTTCTATGAATCTGAATCTGTTTTCTGAGTTGTATGAAAGCTGAGAAAATAGAAGCTTAACATCATTTCTCAGTTTGAGATCTGATACAACTAGATTACAATCTTTCACATTTCCCTCCCTCTCAATATCCTTGAGCTTTTGGTTTGTCAGATTCTGTAACTATTTTTTCTAGCTCTATATAGTAATTTTTTGATAGTTTGATTATTGTGACATTTAATAAATAGTTAATGTAGATAGAATTGGCATTTTGATTGTGATCTCAGTCTACCCATGAGCAATTAATATTTTTCCAATTGGTTAGATATGACTTTATTTGTGTGAATTTTTTGTTTTGTTTTGTTTGGTATTTTTAGTAGTGTCCGTATAGTTCCTGGGTTTGTCTTGGCAAGTAGAGTCCCAAGTATTTTATATTGTCCACAATTATTTTAAATGGAATTTCTCTTTATATCTTGTTGCTGAACTTTGTGGGAGATATATAGAAATGCTGACTTATGTGAGCTTATTTTGTATCCTACAACTTTGCTAAAGTTATTAATAGTTTCAAGTAGTTTTTTGGTTGATTCTCTAGCATTTTCTAAGTATAACGACATATCATCTGAAAAGAGGGATAATTTTGTTTCCTCCTTGCCCACTCTAATTCCTTTCATTTCTTTTTCTTCTCTTATAGCTACAGCTAACGTTGTTGGTACCATAATAAATAATAGAAGTCATAATGGGCTGCCTTACTTCACCCCTAATTATGCTGGGAAGGCTTCTAGTTTAGACTCTTTGAAAATAATGCTTGCTGATGGTTTCAGATAAATATTACTGACCATTTTAAGGTAAGCTCCATTTATTCCTTTGTCTTCGGTGTTTTTTAATAGAAATTGGTGCTATATTTTGACAAAGGTTATTTTCTGCGTCTATTGAGATAATCAAACAATTTCTCTTTGTTTTGTTCTTGAAAAGGTCAATTATGCTGATAGTTTTCCTAATATTGAACCAGTCCTGCATTCCTAGTATAAATTCTACCTAATCATGGTATATGATCCTAGTGATAACTTAATGTAATCTCTTTGCCAGTATATTTTATTTACTATTTTTTCATTAATATGCCTTAGAGAAATAAATCTATAATTTTTTTCTCTGTTTTGGCTTTTTCTAGTCTGCGTATCAGCACTGCTTTATAAAAATTTTGATAAGATGCCTTCTTCATCTATTTTTTTCAAATAGTTAAAATACTTTTAGGATTAATTTGCTAACACATCTTTATCTAATCAGAACCATTTTGCCTTGAATCCCAGGGACTTTGCTAACCCCCAGAGAAGAGAAGCTAGATTCAGAGTGATTAGAATGAGTCATCAAATAAGAAATACTGTATTCTGTACCATACCTAGTCTAACTCTATATGATAGCTTTTCAGTTTTTGAAATTTTATGATTCTTTGAACTTTTCAAGGTATTTTTTGAAGAAGTAGAGTTTTCTGTTGTGGTCTCAAAATTTTGCCAGTATCTTCTAACTGACGCCAACCACCTATATGTAAAAAGAGAGAAAGATCTTGTATTAGAAGAGGAATTACCAGCATGGTAAGCAAATGTCATCATGGTAAATTGCTCCTAGGAAGAACTATAATTTACTAATATTTTCCTAATGTCATGTCCTAAGAACTAAAAAGCTTATCTTTATTTTGATGAAAAAAGATGTTTATTATTCAAGATCAAACTTGCACAAATGCAAACAAAGTGAATGTAATTGCAACCTTAAAGATTGCTTTTTTCATCCACATGAACATATCAGGACATTTAACAACCTATTTCTAAAAATCATGGTGAATCTCAGTAATTTAATTTTAAAATCTTTTGAGACCTTAATACAAGTATGAATTTGTACATCCAAGTTGAGCATTCATCTGCCTGGACTATGAAAGGTGGATAGTGTTTTCATAATAAATGGGGAAGGGACTATTCGAAGCACTAAAAGAATTTTCTTAGTTAAAATTCCTATCTAAAATCACAAATATTAAATTGTAAACAACATAAATGAACATAAAGCAAAGGGGGAAACAATTATTGTAAGCACTGATGCAAAGGTGACATTGGTTGTTCATTGAGGCTTTTTAGCAACCGTGTTCAGGATGAGCATTTTGATTGTAACATGTTGAAATACCCTATAGAGACAAAAAGTTTGTTCTTGATAAGCTTAACTAACAGTGAAGGAAAGTTAAAGAAGAAAGGGAATTCTTATTTATTAAACACCTATTATGAATCAGGCACTGTCCTAAATACTTTACAGATATTATCTTACTTGATCCTTATAATAATTCTAGGAGCTAAATGCTTTATTACATCCATTTTAGAGTTTAAAAACAAACTAAAATAAATAGAAGTTAAGTTGCACCAAAGTCATACAGCTAGTAAATGTTTTAAGTCTGGATTAAGAACACAGGGCAGCTAGATGGAACACTGTATGAAGCATTAGGCCTAGAGCCAGGAAGACCTGAGTTCAAATACTGCCTCAGACACTTCCTGGCTTTGTGACCCTCGGTAAGTCACTTAACCCAGTTTGCCTTAGTTTCCTCAGCTATAAAATGAATCGGAGAAGGAACTGGCAAACCATTATATTATATTTGGCAAGAAAACCCCAAATAGGTATCTTAAAGAGTCAAACAAAACTGAAATGGCCAAACAATAAATACATGAATTCAAGTCTTCCCAATTCCAGTTCCATGTTCTATCCACTAAAGAAGAAGGAAGGGTAGAAAGGAAAGAAGAGATTGTTTTTTATCATTATCTCTGACAAGAGGAATGAAACATAAATACCACCCATTCATATGTTTGTGGTTTTATTAAAACATTGAAATAAATCAGTAATCTTCTCAAAATAGTAATTTCTACCAGAAACTCATACATTCCCCCTACCTGCCTATGCTATACCACTGTCTATAACAATCCAATTATGTTTTTTCTCTATGCAAATTTAAAATTCAACAAATAGAAAATTTTAGCTTACTCTGTGAGATATTCAGGATTACTGATGGTGGCAGAAAGGGCCAAAAAGGGACATCGGATCATAACCAAGAGGTGTTCCCAAATTTCTGCTCCAATTTCTCCCCCAAGACAATGGACCTGGGAGAGGAAAAACAAACTCCATTCTGAAACTAAAGACTTTTCAAAACTTTTTCAATTTATTTCCAATTCTTTAGTATTAAATCTGGCTTTCTAAAAATAGAAGATAATCAGAGAAACCAATATCTCATATTCCTTTGTCTCTGCTTCTCCCAATAAGAAAAAGATAGCTGAGGAAACAATTATGATAGTGAAAAGATGGTTTTAGTTTTTAAGTTTAAAAAAAAGCACATCCTATAGCTCAGTTCCAATAAAAAGTCCTTTCAACCTTTTATTGAATGGTGTACAATCAACAATATTATGTCAAGCAGTATATTAAAAATATTATAGCTTGATATTGTTTTAAAAAAAGGAAGAAAGAAGGAAAGGGAAGAAGAGAAAGAAGAAGGAAGAGGAAGAGAAAGAAGAAAGGAAAGAAGAGAAGGAAGGAAAGAAGGAAGAATAAAAAAACAGAGAGAAAGAAAAAAAAAATGAAGTCATTCTCTGCCTTTAAACAATAGTTTCATGTGGAAAAACAAAAAAGACATCATATTTTATTTTTGAGACAATAAGTACATTTATTAAATTCACATAACATATTTTCCCTTTTCCCTTTCCCTCCTATTCCCATTTCCCCATCCCTTCCCCCCAGTCCTTGTGTTTAGGCACTCAACATAACTCCATGCATCCACATGTACAAACTCACCACATTTTTAACCGCCTTATTTTAACTACCAAAGACTGATCATAGGACATTTTGCTTTTGCCAAAAGGGTGATCAGATCAAATTATGCTTAGATACTGGATACATCCTATCCACACCAGATAAATCAACACAATTTTTAAAGTTGCTTTTCTGTGGTTGTGGTAGGTAGTTTTTCAGTGCAAAAAAAAAAAAGATCCCTATTCCACTCTTGGAACTCAAATAGCTTTTCAGTATTAGCGCATTATACCTAACCTTTGTTCTGCAAGTGCTTATTAATTTACAAAGGCTGTCCAAAGCATGTTTTACTACACAAATAACAAGACAAAAAATATTTCTAAATTAAAGACAGTTCTAGTTACATCATCTTTTTCCTATATATTTATCAATGGGAACAATTAACATATTCTCTCTCCTCTTTTGCCCCAATATATCAAGAAATTAAACACTATGCCTTTAAAAGAAATTACATTCTGAAATAAAGGCTGAATTTTAAAAGAATGATGCTTTTAAAAAATATTTCCCAAAAACATTACAAAAAGTGATTCCTATAGAAGTGATACCAAATATCTTATTTTAAATGATCAAAAAGACACATTTTTAAAAATTCTAAGAATACTTATAAACAAGCATTAAAATAATTTTAAACAATGAAATATTCATAAACAAATGATGAAATATTTTTTCAAAGATTTGGGATCAAAAAGAGCAAGTTCCATAAAATGAGTCACATTTTGTGGGAGTCACACTTAGGTACCTTTAACAGAAACTCAAAGTTGTTTTTTTTTTTTTAATTTATTGATGGCAGAAATGTGCTAAAATTTTTATTCACTTAAAATGTTTGGATATGCTTAAAACCTTTTTCATCTGGAGACACACTATAAAAAGAACACATTAAAATTAATCCCTACACTATATAACTGAAATATTAGAAATATAAAATTACTTACCTCATCAAATATTACATATCTAATTCTTTTGACCCACTTTTGGAGATGAGGAGATAACAAAAGGATTTCTAAACACTGAGGTACAGTCACAAGTATCTGAAAAATAACATTTGGAAACTCTTGGTTTGAAATTTTAAAATGGACCAAAGTTCCACCTTCAGGACTTAAACATGAACTAAAAGAATGAAATGCATTTGTTTTTTAATCTAATATCCAAATGCTTTATTATTAAATTTTCTTATCTTTACTGGCTCAGTACCTGGTAACAAGAACAGGGGAACGAGTGTCATGTGGAAACAAAGAGAACAGATGCAGAAATGGAAAATTATGAAAATTGTTATTGCTCCATCTATTTTCATGTTTCTCAGTTATATAAAGCAATAAATATTTTGTATGTAAAAAATAATTTCAGTTTTTATTAAAGAACTTTAGGTTGAAGTTGGGATATTCTGAGGAATTTCATTCTATTTAACTTTTTAAAGTCACATTTACTCATTTTTTTAAAGAGTCAGGGAAAGTTCATCATTCCTGGAAGCTGCTAAGTAATTTGGTGTAGGGTCAAAATATCTTATTAATATCATCAATAATAGTAGTAAATTATAATGCAATAGTCATAATATGTAATATAACAATTTTAGTAAAAATATTTTAATAATAATAATGGAAAGTCAGTTTTTCTAAAATATGTAATAAATTTAAAATTAGTCCACAAGCTATCCAATAATCAAGAAATTTAAACTACTTTATAGAAGGCTTGGTCTTCTGGTTTTTATTGGTACTTGTGGTAGAATCATTTACAGTTTAAGAGATTCCTGAGAATTACATATAGATAATTTTTATTTAATTTATCTGAGATTACATGCAAGTAACATTTTAACTTATTGATTTGTTAATAAATAAGTGACATGTCATTTCAAGGTGATCTATGTGGAATGCCAAAATGAATTCCTTACAATATATTACGTACCTGACAATTCATGACATCATGACGGTAATCCCGTGTGAAAACACCACATATGGCACCTCCTTTAGGCTTTGTTTTGTTGAATAAACTGTAGACAGTTCCCACTACTTGATTTACAAGAGCCTTGATGTAATAGATAATAGACTGATATTCAGATGATTTTCACAACACTGGAAATCTGGCTCTAATGAACTGCTGTCTAAGACATCTTACATTTGCCTATGACTTTGAGGTAATGTAAAGGCTAACTGATTTGTCCAAACTTGAATCAGGGTATTGCTGATTTCAAGCCTAGAGATCTACCATGCTTTTGATCTGGCTCTGGACTTAATTGTGGAGAGGAGGGGAGGAAGGGGGAAAGAGAAAAAGGTGAAGGCAGCATTAATTTATATGAATGTTGTCTACTGTAGTCTTTGTAAACCTTTTCTTATAGTTTGTTATAGTTATTATAGCCATGCATTACAATATACATATTGATGTCAATGACAGATAGGGGGATGGGATTAGGGTTGGGTTTTTTTTTTTGGGGGGGGGGGAAAGGGGAGAGTTCCAGACTAGTGATTACATCCAAGTGGGGAATTTTTATTGAACATTTATTATTCTGCTTTTGTGCCAAGTTCTGTAGGCACTGGGGATACCAGTTCAAAAGTGAGACAGATTTTACTCTTAAAGATTTGCACCTTTTCAATGCTGAAACCTCTTCTACCAACCTACATCATCAAATCATCTATAATTCAGATTTTTAAAGGGACTGAGTGTGAAAGTGTTCTTCCTAGAGTTACATAATCAGGACATGATGAGAAATCAAAATTCATTTTAATCATGATTATTTTTACTTATAGGTAACATATATATGTATGTATTTATGTATTGACCACATAATTTTAATGAAATTATTTGTGCATATGATGAAAAACATCTCACAAATCTAAGCAAATATGCTAGTAAAAATTTAACAACCAGCTCTCAGGGCAGGAGGTAAGTAGATTATGACCCATAATTTTAAGTTTGATTCATTATTAACATTTTCTCCATCCCTTTCTTAAATCAAACATTGATTTGTGGATTTTCTAAGTGTGAATGCTCACACTGGAAATTGAAAAATTTGTTCTCTATGAGCTGGCTCCAGCACTCCCCTAGTTCTAACACACATAATATGTTAGATTTATTTTAATTTTTTCCTCACTTCCTCAAGGGATTCCTAACACAGGATTCCTCTGAGCATAACAAAGGGAAGGAGCACTCAGTTATATTAATAAATGAAGAAAGAAGTACAGTAAGTGAATGGCAGTCAAAGTGGAAAGAGTAAACCTCTGATTACTTCTGTGATTATTTAACTCCTGAATCCAGCACAGGGCTCTGCCCATAGCATAACTCTAATACATTTCTGTTGGACAGATATTATGTGTACCTGAAATAGAAAGAACTCTGGATTCAGTCAAAAGACAGACTGAAAGGTTTTTAGATTTATTTATTTTTGTGATCTTTGTATATATAGTCAAGGAAATTCTTTGGTCCTCAGTCTTTCAGATCATGAATGGGGAGATGATGAACTCTAAGTTCACTTTTAACTCTAAATCTATGTTCCTATAATCTACAATATGTCAGAAATGACAGATGTGAGATGTGAGAGATGCAATAGGTAAAGCTAAGATGAATCTAACTAGGGGGCCAATTATATGTACTTTGCAAATAGAAATGCAGTCCAGGCACAATTTGTATGTTTTTCTTTATCCAGATTCTGAATGACACCAAGTTTCATTTTTCATGATAAAATAAGTGAACAACTCCAGTCATTTCTTAGAGAGGACTATGCAGACCAAGCATACATTTCACATACTTTTTTTTTCACCCAAATTCTTATTAGATCTAAGTCTTGTCTTCATAATAAGATAAGTTTTGAAGAAATGCATTAAGTGAGTTCCCCAAGTCAATACACCTTTCTAAGTATGCTAACTGCTAATAGGTTAGTGGAAGGGAGCAGAGGATAAAAGGAAAGAGCAATAGAGAAAAATAAAAAGAAGTCACTTAAGAGAGCAAAGGACATAAAACTGTTTTAGAGCAAAACTGGGTAGATGTGAGTCCTAGTAAATAAGTGCTTTAGATCATACCTTTGTAGGTGAAACATATACCACCAATGCTTCATCACTGGTTTTCAAGACTTTCTCCATACAATAATAGGAGACATATGTTTTCCCTGATGAAGTTGGAGCAACAATCACAGCTGACTCATTATTATCTACAACATCGAGAAGCTCCCGCTGAAGGAAAAATAATTTATATTGTTAAAAATATATCTTACATAAAAGATCGATTTAAAATCTGATTTTTAAATGTATATTTTTATTCTGTACCTTTAATTTATTTTCTTTCTTTCTTTCTTTCTTTCTTTCTTTCTTTCTTTCTTTCTTTCTTTCTTTCTTTCTTTCTTTCTTTCTTTCTTTCTTTCTTTCTTTCTTTCGCTAAGACAATTAGGGTTGTGCCTAGGGTCACGCGCTTGGGAAGTGTTAATTTTCTGAGACCACATTTGAACTCAGATTCTCCTGACTTTAGGGCCAGTGTGCGATCCACTGTGCCAGCTAGCTGCCCTGATACCTTTAATTTCAATAAATCCAAGGACTGGTCATTGCTATTCTGTTCAGCACTGACAAACATTTAAGGTTATAAAAATATATAGGGATCATTTGTCCAGATTCTCTAAACATTGACTCTTCCAAATTCTTTCCCCGCTGCATCAACTCTGATTCAGATCCCCAACCCAATACATAAGCAATTTCAGTAACATTATTGATTAGGGCCAAGAAAGAATCCCATGAAATGATGGCATTATTTAAATTGACACTGCATATTTCCAGAATCATATTTTAAATAACCATAATTCAAGTAGTGTGAATTTGAAAGCATGTGGTCATTTAGTCTCACTAGTTAGTACCTAGCTGTATAGCAGAAAGCTTTTGGAAGAAGCTGGGAAATCAAAGATAAGTTAATGTCAATCTGAATTTTCTTGATATTCATATAAATTCTTTATCATTACCAGAATAATCATTAATACCTAATTGATAATTAGTGATCTCAACCAGGAAAAGGAATAGAACAAAATGGCTTTCATCTTTCTGTCATTTTTCTAGCAAAGGAGATTTGATTATTAAAATTATTTATTCCAGAAATACATGTATAAATATGTTTTATTGTAATCCTTCCTAAATTAATATATTAATTTCAACAATTTGCAAGATTTCTAAGTCTACTAAGAAAATGGTTTGAATTCAACAGGAAAAGTCAATCCATTACACATTGTATAATCACTATTTCTTAATTAGCTATAGCTCACCTTAAACTTATATCTCTAAAGCATATCGTGAAACAACTTATTCACAGCCCTTAAAGTACATAGAAACTTTCATTCTATTTAATTCTTTTAAACAGCAAAAAACGTGAAGACCCTTCATGAAGTCACTTTAAACAATGTTAACAGTGGGGTAGTCGATTTTATATTCTGGAAAATACCACTACTGCCTATCTTGATATTCAATAACCAATCAACAAACATAATAGGTATGCAGAACTGAATAAATGATATAAAAATTTAAAAATTAAAACACATATCTATGAAAAAAGAGAATATTTACCAAAATTATCAACTCATCCTTACCACTTAACTTTGATTTAATTCACTTAAGGTTGGAGGTGGAGTTTGTCTTTAGAGAAAACTGAAAAAAAAGATATTTGTTCTTTTTAAGAAGTTCTATAACTAATTTGATCAAAAGATAGTTCAAGTACCTCCCAAAATAAGAGATTTAAAGTCTTCTACTCCAATTGATAAAGAAGTAATACCCCATGAAATAAATAAAAAAAGAATAGAAAACAACCTTGAAACATCTGGGAAGAAAAAAATGAGTAATAAAACCATCTGAGTAGCTGCCATTCTTAAATTTTACCCCAGAGAACATAATTCCTTCTTTTCTTCAGAGAGGAGAAAGACAATTCACTCATGTTCGATATATTGTCAAATACAATCATTTATGTTTTTTGCTTTCCTGATCTTTCTTTTTTATACATGAAAATTCAACTCCACCAAAGGGGGAATCGAGAAAAAAAGTAATGGAATAAATTTCAAAATTATTTTGATGTACAAAAAGTGCATTAATAAAATCTATTTTTAAAATTTTGAATTTACTGTAGACCAATATGAAGCAGATCAAATAGTATAGCAATCAGATATTACAAAGGATCATGAAGGAAAAAAAGTCTGTCAAATATATTCAACTCTTAAGAAACTTAAGTTATTACAGCGAAGAAATTTAGTCAGTATGTCACAAGAAATGAAAAGCAAATGATCACTTCTGCCTGATCATTAATCTAACGTGTTGGCAAAACAAATTCCTATATTGGTCATGTCCAAAAATGTAAATAAATGTCTCTTAATTGAAAAAGAAAAAACCTCTGAAAAATTGGGTTTATTTCTGTTGAATTTTTTTTCAAGTTCAAGCTTTTTGCATTTGGTATTTTATTGGTTTGACTTCTTCCTTACCTTTGTAATATATATAATTTTTAATTTATTTATTTATTTTGCTGAGGTAATTGGGATTAAGTGACTTGGGTCACACAGCCAGAAAGTGTTAAATGACTGAGGCCAAATTTGAACTCAAGTCTTCCTGACTTCAGGACTGGTGCTCTATCCACTGTACCAATTAGCTGCTCCCATTGTAATACATTTTAAAGGAGCCTCTATTTTCAATCTTAATACAGTGCTATGTGGTCCTTTTCATTGCCATAACCAAGATCCTGCCACCATACAATGCATCACTCCAGGATTCAGATTTTTTTTTTATTTACCTGCCATGTGTCTGGTATAAAATGATGCACTCTGGGATCTGGATCACTTCTTTCTTCTCGAAATAAATAATGGCCCATATGACTTAGTTGAAATCGAGCTGCTCCCATCTGAACTGAATATTTGGAAATGTCCTCAGTGCCTGAATTTTTCACCTATAATCAGATTCCACTTTCAAATTTCTTCATATGTTTTACAGAAACAATATACATTTATACAAAAATTATACAATAATTCTTTCATGCAGAATAAAGATCAATTCTATGTATTTTGATTTTCATTTGTTCCAGTTATCAGCTACCTAGATAATTTATATATACATTATTAAGCTTTAAAATCTGTTTGAGTGCAGAACAAAAAAAAGAAGAATATTATTTCTGCCATTTTGTTTTTCTAATGACACAATATTCTACACTACTAGTACTTTTACCATTGCCATCAAAGGTATTTGGGGAAGTTTTATGAGAAGTGAAGGGTAGTGGAAATGGTGTATCAAACTCAGGAATTTGTGGGAGGAACGCCTGCTATGGAAATTGTCTTCACCTCCACCAATACAAACAAACAACTCCTCTGCAACTGATTGTCTCCATAATTTAGACACTGAGTCTCCAGGGAACACTGAGAATTTAACTGACTTGCCCAAAGTCACCCAAACAGTATATGTTAAAGGTAGAACTTGAGCCCAGGGTCTCCTAATTCCCTCATTCAAATAAGGATCACAGTAGCACCTATATGACAATATCGTTATGAGGAACAAATGATATAATAAATGTAAGAAATGTTTAGCACAGTGCCTAATACATAATAGGCATTATGTAAATGTTTATTCCCGTCTCTCTCCCTTCTCTTAAATTTCTCAATAAAATTAGTCTTTATAAATAGCACTACACTGAAATGGACAAGAGACTGGCCCCCTCATTCCTGGGTCAGGGGGCCTCAGGCTTATAGGAAAATGTTGCTTAAACTAAATTAGGGGAAGTGTTTTTACAAAGTATTTGTTCAACTATGTTCAGACAGAATGCTTGCCTAACAATGTCAGACATTCTGTAAGCCCCTTATTTTTCCCCTTGTAAGCGGAAAGTCGAGTCGCTGTAACCACAAGGCTGAACAAGGATGCTTATAAACCTGTCTGTATTTCTGTTCAGGACGGTACTCTCCTGAGAATCCATTCTGGCCAGTAAATAAACAATAAAACACTCTCTAAATTACAAACACCTTGGCCATCCTGAATTTTATTGCCTGGGTTATCTCAACCCTAAAAGTGAATAAAGAGAAAACAGACGTGAGAATTTATTTATATCAGGAGCTCTCAAATAAGGAAACCACCTCTAATGAAGCAGATCAAGATTTACTCAGCAAATTCTAATTTTAGCTAATTGAGGAGGAGGAGCACTAAGTGACTTCATCTGGAGCATATAATCTGTAGCCTCTGAAGTGAAAAGAGATCAGGTCTTCCAGGCTCTAAATCCAATTTTTTATATATTATGCCAGCTTCAATAAGAAATTCAAGCATTTCTGATTATTTTTTAAAGTCTGGAGACATTCAAGCTTACAAAAATTTACAGATTTTTTTTGTTTATAAATTTAAATACAGAAAAGACCTTAAAATGAAATCATTTGCTTATTGTTGTTGTGATGGTGGTGACTGTTCACAACTATCCATTAATCCGTCTAATTAGACATGGAAGAATTTCTACTGGTATTAAATGGAAGGTGGACCTTCCCTGACATTCTGACAAATGGTTGGAAACATTGGATTGTTTTCTTATTTACCTGGGAACACAAAGAGTCTGACAAGTTGTGAAATCCAAGATATTTTAAGCATTTAGCTAACTTTTTCCAGTGTTTCTTCTCCATGAGTTGTGAGTATTTTTCATGTATTATGTGGATTCTTTTCATTAGCTGAACAGCAATGTTCATATCCTTGTGTTTCTCTTCTGTTAAATGAATAGCAATTTTAGTAAAGAGGAGATGAGTTATTTCTTACATGGAAAAACTAGAATGGCTGAAACCTCTAAGGTTTTCTCACATCTTGTATGTTTTCCCATAATCTGCTGCCTTCATAAGGAGATATACCTAACATTCAAACTAGGGGAAAACAGCCTTATTATGACTTCTGATTCAAAATGTTGGCAAAAAACAAGCAATTATAATGTTATAATTATATGCAGTAAGTAATAATCCTTTCACTTTCTTAAAATTCAAAAAGAGCTCCAGAAACAAGTATATGGTTGGAGTATCTGAAAGTGTGGCCACTTATTTGCTTCTTCTCTAACTAGCTTTTCATTTTAAAAGCCAAAATTATAAATTCTCTTACCTACATTTAGGCAATGGTCTATCCATGACATGAAACAAGCTTCCATTCCTACAATTTCAGCCAAAAATTTTACAGAATTACTATTGCAAGTACTGAGAAAATCCTCTAGAATTTTTATTCCATTGTTGACATTTTCTTTAATTTCATTTTCAATAGACACAGACATGGAATTCCATCTGTCTTGTTCTTTTTTTTCAATTTCTTCTTGCTTTCTCTTTATGTTTTCTTCAATGATTTTGTCTGCATTACTCTTCTATAAAATAAATAAAAAACTGAATAGTTTAGTTTGACCCGATTTTCACAGGCCAAAAAAATGTATGTCGCTTGGAGGTAAATTTGATATTTGGAGAATTTACATTAATGTTTAGCCTATTAACTTTTCATACCAACTGAATTAATATGTGAAATAATATTTTATGGGGTCTGAATGAACAAATGCAAATAACTCTGTCTTATTCTCAGAGATAATTTATTAACCCTCTCCCCCTAATACTCTTTTTCCATACAGTAATATTCCTCAGTACTTACAGCTTACAATAATGGTACCAAACCCATAAAAGATCTGGTGAATCCAAATCAAAATAAAAATCATTCTCTTCCATCTTTTGATCACAGATAAACTAATCAATAAGCACTTATTAAATACAACTCAAATGAATAAAATGGAAATCTTTATCTTTTCCTTTCACTTCTAGCTTCTCTATTCCTACAGAAAACACTGGCAACCTGTCCCTCAGATTCACCCACTGGGAATCATCCTTATTTCCCTACTATTTCTCATCCCCACCCCATATAGAAGCTGATGCTGAGGCTTATCAATTTCACCTTTACAATATCTCTCAAATACATCCTCTTCTTTTCTCTGACACTGCCATCCTAGAGCTCTCTCCTCATCTCACTTCAGGATTATTGCAATAGTCCAGGTCTACTTTCCTGAAGTCTTTCTCTATTATAATCCATCCCTCATTCAGTCACTTAAGGGATTTTCCTAAAGCTCAGATCCAATTATACCACACTACTCAATGAACTCCAGTAGTTCTCTATTATCTCCAGAATTGAATAGAATACGTTTGCTGTCTGGCAATCAAAACTCTTTATAACCTAATCCCCTCTTACTTTTCCATCTTCTTTCATTTTACTCCTTGACAAATACCCTTTGTTCCAATAACATTGATCTCTTCACTGGAACAAGACATTCCATCTCTTGGCTCCAGGCATGCTGTAGCTATCCCCCATGTCTGGAATACTATTCCTACTTTGCTCTGAATAGCTCCCTGAATTAAGTCCTAAGTAAAATTCCATGTCCTTTCAGAAGCCTTCCCCAGCCCCCTTAATTCTAAAGCCTCACTTGTGATAATTATTTTTCATTTCCATTTTCCATTTCCATAGCTTGCTTTGTACATATTTTTAGAATGCTTTCTGTCTCATTAGAATACTTACTCTACAAAAGCAGTTGAGGGGATCAGAAAAAACTACATACAGAAGATAATGCTTGAGCCAGCTTTTAAAAGAAGAAGGAATTGATGAAGTGGTGAAAGGGAAAAAGTCCATTCCGAGCATGAGATATAGCCAGCAGTAAATATACAGAGGTGGAAGAGGGAGTATAACACTTGTGAGAAAAGAAGCTGAATCGCAGAGACTATAAGAGCCATAGAGAATAATTTTGGGAGTCATGTCCAGTTTAAAGGTAATTTAGGACCAGCTTCTAAAGAACTTTAAAATTTGTATTTTATTCTAGAGACTATAAGAAGCCACTGGAATTGATTGAAGAACAGTAACAGGACCAGACCTACACTTAAGGAAAATCACTTTGGCAGCAGTATTTAGAGTCAACTGAAATATGAAAGACCTGAAGCAAGATCAGTTAACCATTCAAATAATCTAGAAAAAAGATGATAAGGGCCTGAACTAAGGCAGTAACTACATGAATAAAGTAAAAGTGTGGGACAAGGTAGAAACAGCAAGATTTAAATAATATTTAGAAATGTGTGGTTCAGGCAGAATAAGGTCCCAAGGATTATGCTGAAATTATGAACTAGGCTTACTAGAAGCATTATGGTGTTTTTGACAGAAATAGGAAAGTTTGGAAGTAGAAAGGATTTGAAAAGGAAGATAATGAGTTTAGTATTAGATATCTAGAATTGTAGATGCTGCTGAATATTCAGTTTGAAATGTCCAAAAGGTGGCATGGGGCTAATAGTCAGGGGATATGTGTGTAGTAAGTGTATGTGTTATGTGTATAGGGCAATTGGATGATACAGTGGTTAAATAGAGTACTGGGTCTGCAGTAAGGAATGCATAAAATGATGCAAACCCTCCCCCTTTCCCAAATTCCTATTACTGTCAAAGCACCATCATCCTCCTAATCACCCAGGCCTCCAATCTCAGCAACATTCTCAACTTCTAGAGAATTTTATATCTTCTCTTTATTTCTATCTTCACAATATTTTTTTTATGTGTTTCACTCTTTCCCTCATATGACCACCATCCGAATTCAGGACCTGAAGCATCATAAGTCATCTTGACCTTTGTTTTGCAACTGATATCTCTGGAGGAGAGAGCGAAGCTAATAACTTTGTACAGTTCTCTTCACTGAAATTCAATTCACATTCACATCAAGACATCACAAATAATGCCATTGGTCCTCTTTAAGAACAAAGGACAAAAAAAATAATAATTCAGACCTTCATCATCTCTAAGGGATTAATACATCAGTATCTAGATAACCTTCCTGCCTGGAGTCTCTTCCTGTTTCAATCTGTCCCCCATTCAGCTTGTGAAAATCCAAAATGATTTTCCTAAAGCTTAGATCTGACCATGTTACACATACTCCATTCAATAAACTCCAATGACTCTCAGTTATATCCAGCAGGATTAAATATCAAATCTTCTATTTGACTTTTAAAGTCATTCAAAACATACCTTCCTACCTTTCCATTCTTTTTATACTCTCCCCCATGTGCTCTATGATCAATATTGGCTTACTTGTTCATTCAAAATATGACAATCTCCCAGTTATATATGCTTTTGTACTGGCTCTCTCCCATGCCTGAAATACGCTCCCTCCTCATCTTCACCCTCAAATTACTCTGGCTTCTCTCAAGACTGTCTCAGGGAAGACCATCTACTTTGTGTATATCTTGTACATAAATAGTCATTTATATGTCCTTCCCTCCATTAGAGAAGCAGTTCCTTGAGGGAAGAGACCATAATTTTGATCTTTGTATCTCCAGTACTAAAATTGATAAGACAATGGTTATCTAATTTTGCATGGTGATTAATAGTTTTCTAGTTCAGTATGATGGGTTTAATCTTACAACAAATAATGGTTCCTTAGTGATATAATGATTGCCTTATACTCAGTATGATGAATGGATTTAACTGTAATAGAGCATATAAACTGGGGACAAACTCAGCCACAGAGAAGAAGACTTGACTAGCCTCATGGTTTCTCTCCTGCCTTTATCATTTCTCCACTAAAATGAAGGACTCGAGCTGGGACTGAGATATTCCAAAGAGCTAGTCTGGACATTATATTTTAATCCACCCTGGTCTGGGGGCTCTAGAAAGCAATGGTACATTTTGTCACCCCAACTTGGGAGCAGGACATTACATTTGGATGTTCAGACTGCTGTTTGGCTGACTGACACTGCTGGCTACTAGAATAATCCCCAAATCTGAGTGCTATGGGAAGGCTGTGCAAGAAAATTAAACTTTACCAGAACAATTAGCAAATTACAATGATTTGAAAATGAGTGGCTAAGGTTTCCAGGGAAAATATGACCTTGACATTCAAAAAAAATACATCTCCTTTTTTTTTTTCAAACAAAAAATTAGCAATAGATGAAAAGCATCTGAACGAGTAGCTTCTATCTAATCAGAGATGTATTCAGTGTGATCAGTTATGGTAATCAATTTACCTTTGATTTTATTTTCTTTTGTTGAGAAGTATTTTTTGGAGGAGGTGGTGGAGTCACTTGGTTTATAATTCTCAATGAACTGTGTCTTCCAAGCAAAGATTCTCCAAAATGTTGATAAAAGGTATATAGTTTCTGTTTCTCCCTTTGTTTTTTGGGATCTCTGGACTCAGCTGCAATGAATAAGTTATTTAAATTTTTTTTCTAAATAAAAGCTCTTTTAGACAAATTTATAATAAGATGAAAAGAACATTATTGCAAAAAAGCACAAACCTCTTGGGCATCCCCTATGGCTACATTACCAGGAACTATGGGTAAAATCAAGACTTTGAGTACAAACCTGCCTATCTCTTCAATTTTGATGCACATTTATTGGATTTTTCCAAAAGAATTCTCCAGCATACATATGAGTTAGAATTATTTGACTCAGGCCCGTAGCCATCTTTGAGGAACTACCCTGGGACCAAGGCGTCATTAACTTTTAGGAAACCTTAAAAGCCTTTCTTGGAGGTTCATGTAGTTCTATCCCCACCCACAGTCCAGGTAAATCTCCATAATTATCAGTTTTCAGAAACTATCCCAAAAGAGATTTGTCCACTTGATAAACCTAATCATAAATCTAAACCAGAGCTTCTAGGAAAATCATAATACTGTGTCTTCTTGGAAATCACTTTGGTCCTAATCCATGATATAAAGTAGGCTTTGGGAACTCCCAGAAGTTCAAAAACAAATTTGGGATATAACAGACCAGCATGATGAATCATCCTATCACATAGCTGTACCAAAATAGTACAGCTCTCTGATCACTATTGGTCCTATTACATCACAATTTCTCTGTGAGAATTTGTGCTTGGGAGTAGGGGAAGAAGCAGTATTGTAATAGTACAGATGTGTGTGTGGGGGGGTGGAATTTAATCACTGCAAACTCTTTTCTGTGTTTCTATAATGCTTTCTATGATGTTCTATAATTCAAGGGAGAGAATCTACAAATTACATTTATGGTAGCACTGTTACTCCACTAACATTGAATTGCAGAAGACCTGGTCAAGTCTAGTTGGGCATGTAGCTTTGGTTAATTTGTTTTATTTACAATGTGTTTTTTCCATGTAACTCAAATTGTCTCAATCTGCTCATTTAAACACATTTCTTTGGCAATCCTTTAGGCAACTGGCATATAATAAAAGAATAAAAATACCTAATAAGCACTCAATCTTAACAAACACTTTAAATTACTACTAAATTATTTTTACCATCACTGCGGAACTTGGCAATGCTGTAATCATCACTTAGAAGTCTGTTAGAATGCCAGTGTATTCTCTCATCAAATTCTTTTCTCTTGTTAAAAGATGTAATAACTGGATCATCACTAGAAAACAAATGTATTAGATAGGACTCATGATTTGATTATATAATATTATTAATAATAATAATAGCCAGTTTTTTCATAGTACTTTAAGATTTATTTGCAAAGCACTTTAAAAATATTATTTCATTATATCATCATAACTCCAAGAGATAGGTACTATTCTTATCTATATTTTAGTGGTGGGAAAATTGAGGCTGAGAGAAGTTAGGAGATTTGCTGATAATCCCAAAGCTAATAAGTGTCTGAGATCGGATATGAAATCACATTTTCTTTAATCCAGACTCAATTCTCCAACTATTGCACTTCCTAACCATGTGTAAGTGTGTATGTATGTGTGTGTAAATATATATATATACACATACATATACATATACTCACATATGCATAATAGAGATACAATAATGACATGTATGCATATATGTGCATACATATGCACACAAACACACATGGCTATATATGTATATGGAGATATATGTGCATTTGAAATGATAGTCACAAGTATATTCAAAAGATTCCAATCTACAATTCTGATATCATTGTTTATGATTTCAACCATTTTTGTAATGGATATTTCTCCTGAAACAATGTTCACAGACTATTTGTAATTCATTATTTTAGGTTTTATGTTTAAAATTTTTTCCCAATTATTAGAGATAACTCAAATGACTGTGGATAAGGTATGACATAGTCGAGATAATTTTTCAGGTATAGACTACTTGGCAACTAAGGATTTTTTTTAAACTCTAGAATTCTGTGATTCATCATCAAAGTTTTTCTTTTCTTACATATGCTATATATAAGAAAGGTAAGAAAACAGAGGGGAGGGAAAAGAGAGAAACAGAGAGAGACGGACACACAGACACACACACAGAGACAGAAACAGAGACAAAGAGAAGGAAGGAGGGAGAAAGAAAAATGTATAAGAAGAAATATCAAAGTACAAAGGAGACTATTATGGGCCAGAACTCTGAACTTGAAACAGAGAATTCTTATAAGATACTAAGTCACTGGAATTGACAGAGACAATAGTTACCTAATTTAGCCTGGTTCAGTATGATTGATTTAATCCTACAAGGAGATGTTATGGGCCAGAATTTGAAACAAGGTGTTAAGTGGAGTTGAGGATACAATAGTTAAATCTAGTTTAGCATTGATTTAATCCTACAACAAATAATGGTTTCCTAGTGATATAATGATTGGTTTGTACTCAGTGTGGGGCATATAAGCTAGAAGCCTCAGCCAGGGAAATAGACAAGTGGACAGAAGGCTGGAGGCTGAAGGATGGAGCACAAACCCTTAGACTCAGACAGATTCATCCTATCTCACACTACCTTGGTGGCAGGCTCTCCTCCTTAGCTTCTCCACTGAAACCAAGACTACAGAAGGCCCCCAGAAAACTAGCCGAGCCCCAAGTGAAGGAGATAAGATTTTGAAGGAGACAATAAAGGATTTGGACTTTAACCCCTGACTACTCATGTGGTGATTACTGAACTGAAACGAAGGCTGCTCCAGAGACCCCAAGAAAACCTCAACAAAGAACATTACATTTTAGAGAGAACATTATAGGAGACTATGTGTTAGATTTCTGAGGAGATAGAATAAAGACACATACATACATCTATAAATGGCCGTGTGTATGTATATGTGTGTGTATATGTATATGTGTGTATATATATATATATATGTGTGTGTGTGTGTTTGTGTGTGTGTGTGCATATGTGTCATTATTGTATATATGTGTGTGTGTGAATATATATTTTATATATATATATTCATATTCTGAGGAAATAGTATAAAAAATAGAGTAAAGGTTAATAACACAAAATTTGGTGAACTTTGAGCTCTTAATGCTCTTTCTTTCACCAAAATATATTTAATAAAGATTTTATTAGAAATACAAAGTGAATTTTTCCAGTTTCCAAAGTAGAACATGATAATCTTTTGTTGGAAAGAAAACCTAGGGTATGTGACATTAGTCTTGGGAACATAAGTTCATAGATTCAGAGCAGAAAAGAAACTCGGATACTACAGATCTGATACTACAGAAACACAGATACTACAACCCTTGTATTTTATAACAGCTAGAGTCTGTCTTGTTCAGTGACACTGAGACAGTAAATCTTATGTGAATCTTAGTCCCTCCTTAACCTATATACACATATATGTGCAAATATATATCTATCACATTATACTGATCCTAAAATGCTTTTTCATATACACATATGTACATTTACATAAAAATGTATATATATATATATGTATACACACATATGTGCATATATATATGCATATATGACAGTATTTCATGGAGTTATTCTTGGCTTCTTGGAAGTCTCTAAGAGGTCCTAACTGATAAAATTTCATGTACAGTCCTATGGAAAATCTATATGGTTGTTATTTAAGAACTAACCTAGCTAAGTTTAAAGGAGCTCACTGGTGACATAGAAACAAACCTTAGTTAGCAATGTAATATTTAATATGTACATGTGTATGGTGTATGTTTATGTGTGAATGTATATAAAGAAAACATGCAAAATCATAATAAATACCACCCAAATGATGTACCTGCTTAGAAAAGGTAAGTCTTTCAAAATGTCTCCAGCATAATCTTCCACAAATTGCGATTTCAATGGGATAAGCCCCAATTTAGGAATCTCGTGTTTGCATGCTTGGAAAAATGGAGAAACAAAGTTATGTTATCAAGGACTATTATAATACGGAAAGAATAAAAAATTCAACTTCTACCTGTAATTCTAAAATCCAAGTTTAGCTTCAAAGAAGAAGTTATAAAATACACTCACTTCCCTTTATTATAGTCAAAAGGGATTATGGGTGCAGAATTTGGTACATCCTATTAGACTTATGATAGTTAAACTGACATATTTTCCCCTTTCTGAAGAAAAAAATCTATTATAAGAGCAAGCTTGCTGAGTAAAAGAGGAAGAAAGGAAGGATTCAGGAATGAATGAGATATAAAAACAAACAAAAAAATAAAAATTTATTCATAGAGTTATAACTGTTTTCAGAGAAAATACATAATCTCAAAAATTGAATAAAATAGGTTCCCTTGGTTTAAAATAGCAAGGGTTCTGAGTTGTCCAAATGCAAACTGTTTAAATTAATGGTTGACATTTTCAACATTTTTGCTCAAAAAAAATGAGAAAATAAAATCCACATTTGTTGTTTCTATCATAGAATAAATATGACTACATAAGAATTATAATTGAACTGATAACCAATTCCTTCTGATTTAAATGAGATTTGTTTTTTTTTAATAGTTTTATCACCTCTAGATGATGTTTGTGTCTGTGTGAGAAAATGTTGAGAAGTCCTTCTCACAGGAATAGATCCTCCAAAATCATAATCTTGTGACAGGTTTAATACTATATTCCACATTTTCTCATATTCTTGCATGATTTTATCACCCACTTCAAGATTTAAACCTGCATTAGAAAGAAAAAATATTTCAGTAGTCATTTTTAATACTTTTGAGACCTAGATATATATCATATACATAGAATGTTATCCATAAACTGAAAACAAGTATATTTAGAAAATGCCATCTAAATTTTCTTTTTAAATCTTTAGTCTCTGAATAGAGGTCAATTTCTATTACAAAGGCATGATTATTTCTAGTATTGCATCAGAAATCAATTGCTTTTGTTTGGAACTTTTTGGTTTTGTTTTCTTATATTTGATACTTCAAAATTCTATTTCAACTCAAGAAAGTAGGTTTTCCTTGAAATTTATTATTATTAGTCATAAGCTTTGCCCATTCTGTTAGCTGAATTTATATGCAATGTATGGAAGTGAACTTTGAATGATATAGTATAAATTAATAAATTAAAGCCCTAGTAGATACAAAATAAAGAGGGAAAGATATATTCTAAATCCAAAGAGTCTTCATAAAAAATGATCCCGCCTACAATTTTCTTAATTAATAAGCAGAAATTTCAGCTAACATCCAGTGTCATGAGTTTGCGCAGCAAGGGACGTAACTTCCTTTCAGATTTGTGACTTAATGTGTTATGATAGAAGGAAAACTAATTCTGAAGGAGAATCTGGATTCAAGTTTCACCACTACCCATGTCCTTGGATAAGTCATATAGCTCCCTGTCTATTACTAGTTTTAACTAGAAAGTGTGGGCAAGGGACGAGGTTGCCTCTGAACTTTCTCCAGACCAGAGGCAGCTGGGCAGCACAGTGGATAGAGTGCTAAGCCCAAATCAGGAATATCTGACTTCAAATCTGGCCTCACACACTAGCTCTGTGATTTTAGGCAAGTCATTCCACCCCTGCCTGCTTCAGTTTCTTCAATCATAACATTGGGAGAGAGGTGTCATAATAGCACTTAGTTCACAGAATTGTTATAAGGATCAAATAACATACTTGTAAAGTAGAACACAGTACCTGGCACATAGTAGCTGCTTAATAAAGGTTCAATGTTTTCTCTCAATCTAACAATTCAAGTCTAGCTTTGTCTTATTTTTAAAAAGCATATAAAGCTCCTCATTCTCACCTTGAAACTTTTGCCAGTGAGAAATGCAGTACAAAGGAGATTAGTGAAAACTATTTGGGGAAAATATGGTTTATGATTATGTAATAAGAATGCTAGATATTGTTAGATGTAATAATATGGATAGAACATGATATAATATACTATCATATAATTTTGGCATAATTATATATCATAAGATTGGTGGATATAATAGCCACAGTGCTGCATTGCTACTCTTTGAGATACTAAATGAATGAAGAATCTTCTAGGTTGCCAAATAGATCCTATAGGGAGGATTTATGGAAAGGAATGGATACACATTGAAAATCATGAAAAGTCATAGAGCAGTTTCTATCTTTGCTGGTAGAGGTGTGCAAGATATAGTTTAAAAAAATGTATCCTAGGTTGCCAAAGAGAAAATGTTTGCCCACTAGTCATTAATGTGAATATTTACAGCTTCTCATGAACCAAAAACCTTTGCTTCAAGCACTCCCAGGCTCTTGAATTTCTTGTTCCTTTAAAAAATGCTGGCATTAATGACAAGTAGAGTAATCAATACAAAGTAGCACAATAAATATGAGTTAAATAAATATGTGATTAATCTTGGAGAGAAAAAATGGAATTTCTATACATTTTTCAAAACAATTTCTGTAATAATTACTCAGCACTTTTAAGGATTCATTTTGTTGTCATTAAGTTGTTTTTCAGTCATGTCCAATACTGCATGACCCCATTTGGAATTGTCTTGACAGAAATATCAGAGTGGTTTGTTATTTCCTTTTCCAGCTTATGTCGCTGATGAGAAAATGAGGCAAACAGGGTTAAGTTACTTGCCCAGAGCCACATATCTAGTAAGGCTCTGCAGCTGGATTTGAACTCTGGAAGATGAGTCTTGCTGACTCCAGACTCATCATTCTATCCACTGTGCCACATAACTACCCTCTTAAAATGCATATTTTCCCTTTTATGATTAATAGATTGTAGTATAATAGATCTACAGTTGGCAGAGATCTTAGAGGACATTTTGTTCAACCCATTAACTTTACAGATGAAAAAACTGAGGCCAGGAAGTCTAAGTGACCAAAATCATACAAATACTAAGGGTAAGAGGTTGAATTTGAAGCCAGCTCCTGTGACTTTAGAATCAATCTCTTCCATCAAGCCACAATTTCTCCTCTTGGAGGGAATCAAATCTTTGTAATTGATGTTAATGTGATTTGAGATACCCTAATTATCTTGTGTAAACCTTTAAATTAAAGAGCAGATATTACTCTGCATTATAGAGAAAACTTCTTTACTGGGAATCTCAAAAGTAATTTGGGAAGGAAATGATAATATCTTGTCCCTTAAGAAAACTTGCATGTATAGTGGCAAGAAGAAATCTTCTAATGACCACTTGTACAATATCTGTAATATGTTTTATTATTTTTGGGAGGGGAATTCAAAAGACAGCAAGCACTAGCCCAATTGGATCAAGGACTTGTATGTGATTCCCACTAGCTAGCGATTTCAACTTGTCTGTAATTTAGAGTTGTCTGCAGCTCAGAGATATTCAGTCACATCCCCATCGTCATACGGCTAGTTAAATATAAGAAAGAACACTTAGATCTCATTGACTCTAGGTCCAGCTCTTCATCCACTAATTAGATTGCCTCTCTACTAGTCTATGTAGTATATTAAATTTTTCAGTTGATATTTCCCTACTACTTCCAACAGACCTTTCATGGAATTAACACTGCTGGATCTATTTCCTCATCTATGAAAAAAGAGTAGTTCGAGTAGATAACTTTTTCCCCCTTTATTTTTTTGTTTGTTTACAAGGCAAAGTGTTTAAAGTCAGATTTCAACTCAGGTCCCTCTGACCTCTAAGCCATTGCTCAAAACATTGTATGAGTTGGCTGCTCCCCCCATTAGTTAGCTTTAAAATTACTTTCTAAATCCACCTCTATGATCTTACAATCTGTGAGGTATAAAATTTTAAAAGCAATAATGAAAATAATGAAAAACAAATACCTGTGCAATTTTCAACTTCATAGTAGTATGCAATATTTTTCCACAATAGATTATCTGTCAAATCAGGCAGGAATGTGAAATCTACTTTCCACTCATTTGTAGATTTTATTTCTTTTAAAATGAAAAATTCACATCTTTTCATCTAGGGAAAAAAGGTGTTTTTTAATGCATATACATTGAAAAAATATTGTTACTTCAGTGATAGCAAAATAAAATGTGGCTTACATCTAAAGAACTCCTTGATTTGACTTTAATTTATTTCTGTATGTGGATAGTTGAGAGCCTTAGGTTTCTCCTATGTTAGACCTATGGTTTCTGAATTCTGAGCCATAGCCCCTGAAAAGGCAATAGAACTTACAAGGAATGTAGAAGTCATATCTGAACTCGTAGCAAGTAATTCCACTTTTTGGATATTATACATATCTCTTATGTTGCTACTATTTTTCAAATGTTTAAAGATGTTGTTATAAATTACATACATCTGTATGTACAAGCATATGTATATACATGTGTGTACATATGGGTGTGTGCATGTATAGTCAGATGAACAGCTTGACATAACAATTACAAGGTCCACCCTCAGTGTCAGAGTGAAAAGAATTCAAGCCCTATTTCAGGCAACTGCCAATTCTATAATCTTGGAAAAGTTACTTAACCTCACAGAATCCACAAACAGTTCTCTAAGACAATAATTATTGCTTTGCTTTGATACAGCATGTTTCAACACCAGGAGCTCTCTACCTTGATGAAATCACAGATCTGATCCAAAAATAAAATAAAACCACTTGGAATCATCCTTGTTACTTGTTACTTCTCTCTATTCTGTCAAACTGTGAATGGTACAAATATGATCATGCAACAATCCAAAACATTCAGGGATGTTTAAAAACTGTCCTCATAGTTGAAAAAAGAAAAATCACCATCTTGAATGATGTTCTTTGGGTTGCTTTCTTGATGCCTTTTTCACCTACAAGACTGAAGTCAGACCATTTGTGCTAACCAAGAGATTGTATGATATTTAAGTTGGCTGTGTATCTAATAGACTAATGAGGAAAATAAATGTTGTCCATACACGGCTGTCTGTCAGGAGTAATGTGATAATAATACGAACACTATCTCATATAACTCAGACAGATGCACTTGGCACAGATGTTAATAAGAGGGGGTTTAAAGAATATGGGGTAAGAGATTAGAATATGTGGGATCCTTGATTTAGAACTAGAGAGAACCTCAGAGATCATAAAGTCCAAATCCCTCATTTAACATCTGAGACAACTGAATTTCAGCGAGTCAGGATGATTTCCCCAGGGTCACACAGGCCCAGAGTCCTCTCACTCCAAGTTCAGTTCTTAATGATTCCAACTTTTTTTCACAAGTTTAGAAGAATGGTTGTTACTGATTCCAAGTGATCTTAAGGCCCTGGGGGGGAGGCAACTCAAGGTATTTTTTTTTCATTTTTTAATGTAGATGAAAATACTAATAGTGTTATTCATTCATTTCACTACCCTTGCTCCTGGAGAGCTGCTTTAATAAGTAGCAAAACTGTAGAGGGAAAGCAACACCTTGACTAAAACAGTAAGGATAAAAAAAATGGCCCATAGTTTTTAACATTTCCTCCCTCAGTTGAAAACTGTATCTTACCAAAACAGATATTCTTTTTTTTAATGTGTAATAATAATTCATATTGTAATAACTGAAATAAAAACAATGCTTAAAAGTTTTTAAAGGTCTTTCCTCAAGAAATTACAATTAGTTTGTAAATGTTTGTATATAATAGGTAATTCCAAAGTATTTAAATAGCCCTGAAGTATTTTCTTAAGTGTTTTAAACATTGCATTTATGATATTATTTAAATAATAAATTAGTGGTTTTATAAAATGAAAAGATTTGTTAAGCACCAAGCTAACTTCAAAGCATAGATAAATCATCAAAAACCTTAAACAGTACATTTTAATGTTTTATTATATTTTTATGTAATATATTTGAGTTTTATATGAATGTTTATGCATATATCATGTTTAATACATATTTAAATTTAATTGTAAGCATAATAAATGTTTTATTCATTCCATAGTGCTTTTTATTCATGACATATTTAAATATGATAATATAATATAGTCAAAATAATACAATGTTATAATACATAATGTAAAGTGGTAATATAATATCTGATGTATATATGATTATATGTATTTATATGATATGTGATTATAATATTTATTTTATTTATACATAATATATAAATATGTAATGGAAACAGCATGGCAAACATGAAAAGAAGAAAAGGAAGCATTTATATAATGCTTTAAGATTTGAAAATCACCTTACTTAGATAACCTGAAGATATACGTGCTATCATTATACCCATTTTATAGATCAGAAAATTTAAGTGCCTTGCCCATAGACAAAGAGCTAGGAAATATTTGAGATAGGATTTTAATTCAAATGTCTTCCTTACTCAAGGCCCCGAATTCTGTACAGTGACCCATCTAGTCCTCTTACTAGAGATATAATCTCTAAAGAATAGGTTTTATTTTCATATATAACACATAATGGCTTTAAAGAATAGTCCTTCCTAATTTGGAGAAGTTCATCTCTAAGCTCATCAATCCCTTTGATTCCAGGTCTACCACTCTCTACTTTTTGTCCCCCAACTGCCTATACTGTTCATTTCTCAGACTGAAAGAGAAACAAAAATAATTGAGTCCAAAATTAATACCAGCATGAAGAAAAATCATTTAATTTAGATTGAACACTAAACATCATAAAACTACATTTAATTAAGTATTTGAAGACTCAAAGTCATTTCAAGAAGGGGTATAATTCAAATTATTTAGACAAATAACAGCTTATGAACAAATAATTCTCAAAGAAAAAAACTGCAAGCTGTTTATTACACTTGAAAAGATTTCCCACTTAAAACAAAAGAAATGGAAATTAAGAACTGATATAACTATCATTTGAATTATCATGAACTGCCACAAAATATTGCCTACCATTCTTAAGAATGGTGAAACTTTCTTTTCCCAATGACAGTGGATGATTCTGCTCTTGGCTCGTTGAGAAAGGGGCAAGATTTGGAGGAAAGCCACACTCAAACAGAGCATCCTGCAAAGGTCAGCTGCTTCTTGCAGTGTTAAGGCTTCAGCATCGTCCTACAAAAACACAAACACTAATTCAGGATATATGTGACATGTAGAGAAATTTTGGTTAAAAGATTGCCACTATACCATTTTTTCTTTTCTGTTCCTACTTCCTTGGATGGAGCAAAAAAGTCAACGAAGAGTTTTGCTAGGATTAAGAAACCTAAGATGGTTAGCAATCATTTGGAAGAGAAGTCAGTGGAGAAGAAGAAATTGAAAATGCATGAGGGATAAGGGCTGTTAGCTGAAACAAGGCCCTATAGAAGGCAGGAGAAGATAGCCCCAAGCATGTAGATAGAAAACCAGCTTTGGTAAGAAATATCTCTCTATAAAGAGATGGAAGAAGAAGAATGGTTGATGAGGTTAAGAAATTTTGTGGAGTAGAGGAAGTAGATTTAGGAAGTTCACATCAAATGACTTACTATTATAGTAAAATTAAAGTCAATTGTAATGGAGCAAGTAAAGATTGGTTGGAGTCTCAGAGAGAGAAGAATATGGAAGAGTATCAATGTATAATAGAGGGACTTTTGCCTAAAGGGCCAGATTGATCCTTTACTCCATAAATATGAAGGAAATAAAATGTTTAATTTAATGGCATCATTTATTTGTTTTATTGTTTTTTGTTTAAGTAAGCACACAGTTGCTCCAAAAACAAGAAAGAAGAAATTAAATAGTAGGTGGTGCATTGGGTAAAGTTACAAAGTGACTGGATGAAGTGACAAAAGTCTGGAGTTCAAACCTAAACTCCAACACTTATTAGCAAGTCACTTAACATCCTTCAGGCTCAATTTCCTCATCTGTAAAATAGGCCTTAAAAAATAGTACTTACCTCAAAGGGTTGTTTTGGAGATTAATGATATTGTGCTTTAAAGTGCTTTAAAGCACCTTGAAGGCCATCTAAATGCTATTATAATTAACTATTAAAGTAACATGCAAGTTAGGTATGAATTCAAAGGTCTTCCAGCTTTAGAATGAAAAGGTATAAGAAAAACAAGAGAAGAAAGAAGTACTTTAGCCAAATAAAAAGAAATAGGGAAAATATGTGAGTGATTTGGAGGTTTTTGCGCTAGTGAAGAAATTTGACATTGAATTTTGGGGAAAAGAAACTGGGAGAAATTTGAAGAAAAAAAATCCTTAGCTATGAATATTGGTCCACATTCTACTTCTTGGAGCTGTGAAAGCAGGTTGGAGGAAAGGAAGAAGGGTTGAGAAGGATTAAGGTAAAAATCAATGGCTATTCCTATTATCAAATGCAAGTGGAAAAATAAAGCTGGACTCAGGCAGCATCAGATTTGACACAATTTATAACACCAGGGAAATCATCACACTCACCTGTATGGTTTGCTGTTATCTCTAGCCAAGCTGCAACCTCATAACTTTCTATTCATTTGCCCAAACCCTATATGATAGGGTTTCCTATCTTAGCTTAGATGGTAAAGTGGGTTACAGAACAAGTCTGTATAGCTGATCTTAGTTTCTTATCATCTTGTGGAAGTCCTGATGTCATTTGGAGAACAACTCCAAAATGTTTCATAAATATGGAACTTTGTGAAATGAGGCACAAATTATAAAATTATTTTTAAAATATTTATGACATATTTCATAAAGGTTATTGATTAATCAATAGAAACTCTACCTGTGTGCTCTCTTCTTCTGTGTCTTCCCTTGGTTTCCTAATGGTTTCTGCACCATCTTGCATGTTTTTATAGGTTTTTAACACCACTGAACATGAAAGAGAACAAACAGTACTTCTGATATCACCTCCTTCTGGCCACATATTCCTGAGAACAGATATTGTCTGATGGACCTAAAATTGAAATAAACAAAAATAAAAGCTTTTCTTAATCTAGACAGTAAGAAAAATAAGTAGAATAAAAAGATTCAAGCTTCAAGTTGGAATTACAACAAAATCTGATAAACACTTGAACTTTATTTTATACCAACATTCCTTGATATTAATAATAAGAACTACCCTGCAATAGTAGATACCAAGGGTGAAACTCAGAATTAGGAAACCTTTGTTTAAGTTTCACCTCTGACACACACATGTTATGTGACCTTGGGAAAATTATTTAACTTCTCAGTGTGCCCAGTCAACTCTTTAAAATTACAAATTCCACAGAAGGAGCTGATTTGCTTTGGTAGAAGCATTTTTCTCAACAGGATTTTCTTCCAACAAGTTCAGGTCCAAAAATGATAATAATAATACTTACTAAGTATGTGATCCTGGGCAAACTAGTAAAAATTTTTATCTCAATTTCCTCACAAATAAAATTGGGATAATTATTGCATCTACCTCATAACATTGTTGTGAAGATCAAATAGGATATTTTTAAAACCCCAAGTATACCATCTGGCACTTAATAGGCACTACTTAAATGAAAGTGATTATTATTAATACAAAGTTTCTAGAGAAACAGTGTTACCTCTTTTTTCATGTCTCCCAAGTTCAGTTTCAAATATTTGTACAAAAGCAATTCTGTAGCCTGAGACATTTGAAAACTCTTAATGATGGCTTTATGAGCTTGATATAATTCTTTCTCGTGCTAAAAACAAACAAAAAAGAAATAATTTCATGTTCTAAGTAAATTCAAATTATACAACCTGTAACTAAATTTTATGTTTTAAGTATGATGTGGGAATCTGTTATATGACTCTAAGTTTAGATTTCAATCTCAAAACAGACTTAAAATATCTAATACTTTAAATTGTCTGACTTCATTTTATAAACAGATCTTCATAAGCAACATACAACAGGATCATGGCTATTACTTAGATTGTTTCAACACATGGAGGATCTGTTTACCTAAGTAAGTTTTAGCTACTTTGGATTAAAATAATTTATGATTTAGGAGATGACCCTCAAGAATTGTTGAAGGTTAAAAAAGTTATTGTTCAGTGTTTATATTCATGATGTGTTATATACATATGTGTTATAATAAGTTAATTATTGATGCACTGAAAGAAGAATCAAAAGTCATCTCTGGGCTCATAATTCTTTCCAGTTAAAAATAAATAAATCTTTCCAGGTAAAAAGAATCCCTCTACTGGCATAGTCTTTGAGAATCCAAGGCTATCTCCTTTCCATGATGAGGCTTTAGGAAAGGACTATAATGAAGAGGAAGGGTGAGAGCCAGATCCCTAAGACAAAATAGCATGTCTTTGTGAGGAGGTAAAAACAGGTTTGACTTATAGGTCTTTAGCCCATAGTATGCATTCTGCTTTGGTACTCAAAGTCTTTCATAGCCTGCTCCCTGTCTCAAAAGCCTTCCTTTTTACTTCTTACACTTCTACTTATTCTGTAATTCAATGACACTGGCCCATTCAATTTTTTTCCCATAAGGCAATCCAGATGGACAATTACATTGACTGCTTCTATGAGGACTCTCCGTCCTCATCTCAACCTCTTGGTTTCTCTGGCTTTCTTTAAGTTTCAGATTAAAAAAACCGACATTCCACAACAAACTTTTTTGACCCTTTCCCCCTTTAATTCCAGTGCCTTTTCTCTTGACTATTTCCATTTCATCCAGTTCAAAAAATTTTTTTAATATAATTGTTTGGATATTGTCTCATCTATTAGGCTATGAGTGCTTTGAAAACCTGTACTGTCTTTTACTTTTCCTTGTATCCTCAGAACAACTTAACACAATATCCAGAAAATAACAGACACTCAATAAATGCTTATTGATTGACTATAGCTTAACCAATGCAGAGACTACGCATCCCTCCTCTCCCTACCTGCTTGCTTACTTTAGCAAAATTAAAGTTTGCTGGTTCCTCCCCCTCTTTCTTCATTCTTTACCAGGTAATCGAGAGAATACCAATTTTTCAGTGGTTCAGACTTCCATCTTTCTCTCCCTACTGGTGGTGATAGTCAGTCTCTTATTAGGGCCTCATCAACTCTTTTATCTAAAATCATTTGCTACCCTAAGTAGCTGGGGTAGAGGGTGTGGGATGAAGAAGACTTAGACTGGAATGTGTGTGTGTGTGTGTGTGTGTGTGTGTGTGTGTGTGTGTGTGTGTATTTGGGGTTTTTTGCTTGATGCTGGAACTACCAGCCTGTCTGTGGAGCTAAAAGCACTATAAGTTGTACACCTGATCTCTTCTCTTTTCTTTCCTTTTTTGCCACCCCCACATAGTAGCATTGTTCTATCAGAACAATACTCTCTACCTTTTGCTCTGCAGGCTTAATTTCTAATAAAAAGAATCAAGAAAAATGAACACTGTAACACAAGTTAAAAGCAAAACCATTTATAAGAGCTTAAAACATTAAATGTCATAAAACATTTGATATATTCCACTTATTCTTTCCAATGATATATAGATAGATAGATAGATAGATATAGATATAGATATAGATATATTAAATTATCATATATACAGCACTTTAAAGTTAACAAACTATTTTCCAATGTGTTGATCCTCATAAGAACCCTGGGAATCAGGTAGTATTATTATTATTTCCATTTTGCAATGACAAAACTGAAGCTAATAAGGTTTAAGTAATGCATCCAGGTTCACACAACTAAGTTTTGGAGGCAAGACTCATATTCAAGTCTTCTTGACTCCAATTCTAGTGTTTACACCACTGCACCATCTACCTGCCTCAAAATTACTTAGGAAATCTTAAAGCACCATTTAAATGTCTATCTTTTTATTTTTGTTCATGGTTATTATTTTTATTCTTTTCTACTGCATTTTGAGGGCATTTTCGTTAAAAGAATATAATGCTAAAGAGTCATAATGGGTAGAAACTTGACCTTGGAGGCAAGAAGACAAATTCACTTCACAACACTGACACATACTGGTTGTAGTGATTTTGGGAAATTCCCTGATACACTGCTCTGCATTGGCAGAGGGAGTTTCCTTACTGCCTAAGTCCATAAAAGTCATGTTTTGTTAACATAAATAAAGATATCTAAAAATATATGACACCAAAATGTGGGATTTCATATCTTTTTAGCTGTAGAAATTTATTCATTTTAGCTTCAAGTTCTTGCAGCAAACTTTAATTTCACAATGATAAAGCAAAGCTGATGCCAAGAAGAAATCTAATGTGACAAATTAGCCATGCCAGAGAAAATATAAACACATGGAAAGAACATGGAAAGAAAAAAAAATCCATTCTATGTCTCCACTCCCATAAAAGCAGAAAGTTCTTGGGCTAAAGTGGATAAACCTAGAGGCGGCTAAAGTGGATAAACCTAGAAGCAGCAAAGTAAAAATAATAATAGCAGAAACTATCAGGCAATTATTTGAAAATGTAAAGAGGAAAATGGAAAATCTATTTTCTCATTCCCAGGGTTTACATATCTAATTTCAGCCATAAGTATATTTTCAGGCATGCCTCAAAAAGATAATATAGAAAAATGAATCTAACTTTAAGAAGTGATCAAAAAGAGACAGCTCTGCCAAAAAGAGACAGTACCTGCCAGGCTACAGGTAGATGGAATTCCCTGGGTTCTGTGGTTCAATTTGTCACATCTCTAAAATGCTACAAACCTCCCTTGAGGAATTGCTATAAAAATACTTAAAGTGAATTTAAATAGCAATTTTTAAAGTACAAATTACTATATAAACATATTACTCTTTTTTTACTACACTTGCTGATATGTTTGATATGTGCATGCACAAATTCAGGTATTCACCTAATAAGTCAGAATTCAGTGATATTTTAGTTTCTTCTTTCAATTTTTTTTAATTACAAAAGATGGCTCTCTAGGGAGGGGAAGAAGGGACTATATTAGGAAAATGAAAGTGATTTAAAACCAAAAGATAGTAATAGAATTTAAAATAAAAAATCACCTAATAAAGGATATTATTAATAATATTCTACATTATTTATGAATATAATATGTAACATGAATATATATGAATATAACATGATGTATAATAATATATTAATAATATTCTAGGATAATATGTTTTTTTAAATCTACAACACTCTACAAGGATGTTTAAAACATAACTAACATAAATGAGTTTTCTGAGTATTTTTCTATAATATCTATCATTTTTATCAAATATTTTAAGATACTCTAAAGTTGATGATATGGGCAAATTTTTTCTTATTACATATACTATGTTTAATTCAAGTTACTTATTTCCTTTAAGTGGCTATATTTATTAAAACATACCTTTTCAAAGAATTCCCTGTGAGTGTATAGACTCTGGGTTTGGTAGCCAAAAACACGGAGAATGTTTGTTTCTTGTCCTGAAGCAAGGACCACATTGATTTTTTTATGAAGAGCATGAATTATAAGTATGTTTAAATAGTCAGTTTGATGCATAGTTATTCCTTTATCTGAGACAATTAGAAAGTATGGATAACTTTCTTTAAGAAAAATTTCCCATTCTGGAGACAAGCAACTGGAAAATTCAGTGTGAATAGGAACTTGTGTATTGTGCTCTAGATGTTGTATCAATGCAGTGCGGAGGCTGAGGAGTTCAGGATATTTAAAATACATATTTTCTCCATCCTATACAAAATTTTAAAAAAGTTAGTGCAGCACAAGAAAGATGGTACCAGTGTTCTTCTAACACCAAAATACTTTGCTTTTAATTAGAAATGCTTGAAGACTTAAAGATATTATATAGTATAATTAAGACTAGTTGTGAATTTTTATTAATCACCCAGAAATAACACTTCCTCCTAAAATACAAACTGTCTCTCAAGTCCCCCTACCTCTCTCTGTCTGTCTTTGTCTCTGTTTTTTCTCGTTCTCCTTCTAGCCCTCACTCTCTCTCGTTCTCTCTCTCTCTCTCTCTCTCTCTCTCTCTCTCTCTCACTCATTCTTTTGTTCTCTTGCTCTCTCCCCCCCTCCTTATTTCTCTCTCTCTCTTTCTCTGTCTCCCTTTCTCTGTATATATACTTGTATATATAAACATATACACATACACACATGTCCACATCTACATATAATATATATGTGCACATGCATGTTCTATGTTTATCATCTGTTTACAAATGCTATTTTTATTACCTTAAAGAAAACAATTACATATCTGGCTTCTTTTTGGTTGAAATTGTGCAGAAACTGCTCCACTAGATAGAAGAAGTGAAGATTTTGTCCTTTTTTAAATGTCTTATTCCATATGCAAGTGATAAATAATGAATCTCCATCAATCAAAAAAAATTCAGACTCAACAAAATCCTTAAATAAGCTGACTCTCCTGGACAGAAATATAAATCACATTAATGCAATTAATGAAAAAGTAAAATGAAAAATGACATTACAAGTCAAAAGATTTCTTCATTCCCAATTTCTAGGAAAATAAAAAATCAATAATGTGCCATATAACTACATAATTATGGTAGTCCAAATGTAGACCAAATTTTGTAGAGTAAATTGTTACAAATGGATACTTTTAATCCTACTCAATTATATCAATAGTGTTTGCTATAGAATAATTAGCTGAAACTCTTTCACACTCATTGTTTCCTCTGCCTGGAACTCTCCCAGTCCTCAGTTCCATCTCCTACTTTCCCATCCTCCTTTCCATTTCAAGTGAAGTCCCAACTTCTTTAGGAAAATTTTTCCAGTTATCCATAGTGCTTTCCCTCTGAGATTGCTTTCCATTAGCTTGGCATTTGTTTTGTTTATATGTAGTATTTACATGTTGTCTTCCCCATCAGACTTTGAACTCCTTGGAAACAAGAACTGTTTCCTGCCCTTTCCTTTGTATCTCAGGCATTTAGTACAATGCCTGACTTATAATAGGTACCTAATATTGAAGTGCTAACAAGTAACTTGATTTGTTGAACTTATGTGTGAAATATGTCACTTCTAGATTGTAGAAAATAAACATATTTTAATTTACTCAAGACTATAATCGAAACAGCAGGTTAATATTTGATAATTACAAGTGTGTGCATAAGCACATTCATTAATCTGTTAACTATTAAAATTGTCTTTCCTCAAACTTACATAAATATTTATGTAGCATGAATAATGTTGCAGAATATTTGCTTTCTCTGTACAAAGTTCATAAACTTCCAATAATTTAGACCATTGATGGATTAATTACAGGATGAACTGAATTTATATTGTCTGGTAAATCTTACACAATATTAAAACTGGCTGAAATAATAACCCCATATTTTTGCTATTCTTTAAATAGTACCATGACTTGTTCCACATTTCCAAGACAATGTCAAATTCTGTTTCATGTTATAGGTACAAATATGTAAATCTCTCCCAATTAGTTGTGCCTGAAGAATTCTTCTTGCGAGAAAGGACATAATAACTTCCCAAACAAATATGCAAAAGTTTTATAGAAGTGTCTCAGTGAATTCTACCATACTTACTGAGATTTTGTGAGACTATTCCAAATAAAGATGGACAAATTCCTCAGAAATTCCTTACATTCTGTTAATCCTTTAAAAAAAATTATATTATACATTCAATTTTAAATTAACAATATAAAGATAAAACCATCTTCAAATGTCAAGTAACAATAATATATATTATATATATATATACATATATATATAATGCTTTAAGTTTCCAAAATATTTTAATATGTTAATAATTTAATATGCTCATTTATTTGACCCTAACAACAACCCTGTATGTTAAGTACTATTATTACTTTTATGTTACAGATGAGCAAACTGAGTCATGAAGAAGTTCAATGTTGTACCCAGGATACAGATAGTGTGTCTAAGGCAGATTTTTCTTTCTAGTCTGGAGCTTTACCCTTTTTGCCACCTACTTTCCCTTATATTACACTAAAGCCTTCTATACAAAATGTTAGAGTCCACAAGCGTTTATTAAGCATCTACTATGCACTAGGCCCTGTACTTAAGTATTCTGCATTACTCTATACTGAACTAGAGTCCTTTCTCTGCCTGTTCCTTGGAAGAAGAAAAAAATAAATTAATTATGTAGGGAAAATTACAACTATTAAAGTTTTTATATGGCTTACTCTATGAAAAAGTTACAGTTGAGATAAGTAAAGACCAAATCTTGTCCACACAGTTTTAATGATGTTGTGAAATTATGCATTATCCAAATAATAAAGAACTCCATGTATATATTTATGGGTATATATGTACACATACATAAGTGTCCACATGCAGATATATAATATATATATGTATGTGAATGCATATACATTGTCTATATTTCACACTACCATAAATGTTGCATTGTGTTCATGCATGCATGTTTGTTATGTATGTTTACATAAGGACATAAACACACTGAGGAAGTTATATAGATTCTTGAAAATGTGCCACATTTACCATTCATTTAAATGTAGTAGTTGATAAAAACAGATTTCTTTGTCTTTCAAATATTCTTGATAAAGCTAAATTCTTAAGTAATTAAAAGCCAATCTATATTCATCATTTTCATAAATGAAATCCTTCAGTACTTTTGGACCCTGTGATTCTCTCAGTGTTTGAGGTGAAGGGTGGTTCCTCCCTCCAATAATGTCCTCTATGACTTGGTAGCATGGCAAATATGCCTTTTTTATTAATATTGTCTGAATCTAGTTTTATGTGACTAGATATTGTTTTACTCAGGATGCATAGATCATGCTGACCTCAGAAACTCTCCAGAGGAGTCAAAGATTTCTTCAAAGAATATTTGGATCATACCACTTCTCATATGTTTGGATCTTGCCCAGTTTTTATTGAATGTTTAGACTTGCCTGCTGCTATATATCTCAAACAATTCACAAGCCTTATATGGAAATTGCAAGATGTTTGTTTTTTATACTCTTTTTGAACTCTTTATAATATAAACCTCACAAAGGCTAAGAGAGAGCCAGAAACATTTGTTTTTCCTTTTACTCTTCCTTCTTCCAAAGGACTTAATAAAATTCTTTCTATAATTTTTTTTGTTTGGATTTTGTTATTAATCCAACAGTAAACAGTAGACAGTCTACATGAGTCATGCATATGTGTGAAAATTTGTGTGCCAATGATGGAAATCATAAATCCTTCTTGAATTGATAGTCTATATGAGTTTCTCTGCTCAAAAATGTCATCACCTTAAGATTCACATGCAAATCATGTTCTTTTCTAAGTTCATCTAAAGCACCACTACTTAGATAAGGACTTTCTCATCCATAGTTTCCTTTTAATTGTACTTATCAAAAACTGGAAAAATGTAGATACAAAGAAACACAGTTTCAAAAATGTAAAAAGAGATGGCAGATTGTTGAGAATGTTAGAACTATAAGCCAGTATAAATTCATAGTTCATCTGCATAGCAATTTTACATCTTACAACTTTTAAAATGCTTAAAATGAGAAATAATTAAGCTACTTGGAGATTGGGTTTTGATTAGTAAGTTCTACTGATTTCGTGGGGGAAATTTGTAAATTGTTGCCTCAATAGAAAGTTGTCATTTAGGCCATTGGTGTTTTCATGAGACAGGAGAAAGAGATTTAGTCTGGTATGGTAAAAAGACGGAGAGAAAAAACAATATTGCATGTAGCAATGGAGAAAATTAATAGAAATGCTATATCATTTGATTATTAATATTAACCTATAATATTTATTTTTTTAAAAATCTTTTAACTTTACTTAGAGACCTCTCCCAAATTGGCTAAGGAATTTAATTACTCCCATCCACCAAGGCATCTACCTGGGCAGAGATCCTTGTTTTACCTACCCTGTAAAAATAAGCTAAAGAAGAAAATAGCAATTTACTCAAGTATCTTTGCAAAGTATCTTTACAGAGTCATTAACAAATGAGAGACAACCAATTCAGTAAAATTCTGATTCAGATGGCTTATGTTTTTTTCTAATCAAGACTGCTAGAAACCCTCATGGAACAACACTTTTGAGAAGGGTGAATCAACTGCACCTGAAGGACAATCTACCTACTAATCAGATTGTTTGTCAGGGGAAATCGCAATGATGTTTGTCCAAAAAAAAAAAAAAAAAAAGACAAGCCTTTGCTTACTGGCTTACTTCTAGTCTTTGATTATTAAGAGAGATCAATGATTTCAATTTATTGCTAATTATCTAATTTGCTAACTTATCTAATACACTGGTTAATCATACCCAGAATTTTGTCTCTCAGGATTTCATTTGTGACACAAAGCTATTTATAGAGATCAGCTTAAAGAAATTAGCTGACCAGAAGATTTTGAATGCTACTTCCTGACCGAGTAAAGATTAAAATTCTAGCTGTTCCTCTTTAGCGCAACCCAGAGCTTCAGGGACGTGGATTCTTCTTAAAAGGGCCTATTGTTCTTTTCTGCCCTCTTATATTTAAAGAGAACAGGGATAAACCAAAAAGAAAAACAAGTACTAAAATTGGTTTGCAATGTAGAAAAAGCTATGTTAGTTTGCCTTGCCCAGAAAATGAACCTGAGCTATATGCTGTGAGTTGGTTATTATTAGTCATTGCAGAATCCGAGTTAATGAATCAATAATTGGCTGAACTGGTTCATGTAGCCCAGAAATAGAAGTGGATGGATTTTATAGTGCTCTCATTTATAAAAATCACTATCAAAATTAAGAGACAATATCATATCATAAAGCTTTTAAAGATGATTTTGAGTTAAAGCACTTATAGAAAAGAAGAGAATTTTTCCCAGTTGAAGATCAATGAAGACTGACAAATAGGCAGTTACCAGAGAAGAAGCATCATGGACAGTATCAAAGCTGCAGTTCATAAGAAATGACAAGCAGGATGATTTCAGAAAAACCTGGAAAGACTTTCATGAAATGATTCATAGTGAAGTGAACAGAACCAGGAGAATGTTATATAAAATAATAGTAATATTGTTCAATGAAGATTTGTAATTGGGGGTAGCTAGGTGGCACAGTGGATGGAGATCCAGTCCTTAAGTCAGAAGGACTAGAGTTCAAATTTGACCTCAGACACTTAACACTTCCTAGCTTGTGACCCTGGGCCAGTCATTTAAACCCAATTGCTTTAGGGGGAGAAAAAAAAAAAAGAATTGTAATTGACTTAGCTATTCTCGGCAATGCAATGAATCCAAGACTATCCCAAAGGACCAATGATGCAGCACACAATTCACTTCAAAAAAAGAACTAATGTTGATTGAATACAAACAAGCATTTATTGTCCATAGTACATGGATATTTCCCCCTCATGTACTCCCTTCCAAGTTCTTGTAAGTATGTATCCACTCTCAGTCACAGATACATCAGGGAAAAGTATGACCTAGGTTTACGCATAGATTGTAATATATTTCATGAATTTGCTACATAGTTATGTGTGATATTATTGTTTCTTTTACTTATTGTCATGTAAATAGTTGTGTTAAAGATCTAAACCAGATAATTATCATTGGTTTGTATAACTATAAATACATCGGGGGGGATGGGAGGGTCATGACCCAAGTTTGTAAGTTATAAGTAAGGAAAGTGTATTATCTTTCATCAAGGGAGGGCTCTGAAAGAGTTTTATTATGACTGTATAGATTTATTTATTTTAGGGAGCTTAGTTTTGACTGTGAGAGAAAATTAGAGTGAGATAATCTAAAGGGTGAATAGATTTGGGACTCCTATAGGGCTTGGGTGACCATATACTTCTGTTATTCAAAGAAAACTAGTAGTTATGAAAGAGAAAATGGAAAAAACAATTGGACGTATACAAAATGCAAATGAAGGCATATAATTACAAACCTGATGTGGGAGTATAATATGTTAATGTTTAGGGATTTCAACTATATAGTAAAAAAAAAAAGGTGATAAGCATGTGATAAACAATTGGCAAATTCTTACCATGTTTTTAATAATTCCACTCTTCAAAAAATGAAGGAAATTATTAAGAAAAATGTTATTTTAGACCTTATTCTTGCCATTAAGGGAGAATTGATTTATGAAGTAGAAGAAATAGGAATTTTTGGAATAAACATTTCACCATAGGCTTAATAAAAGGAGAGGACTGCTATGCATTAAAAGAACCATATCCTGGATATGGAGAGATTAAGTTTTAATGTGTTCAAAGAGTAAGATCTCAAAATCTAAAATGGTGATATGAGAAATTGGAAACGTGAGCAATCACTTTCAGTTAGAGGAATCAAGGAAGGCTTGAGAAGTTGTCACCTGAGTTAGGCCTAGAAGGGGCTTCAAAAGAACAGCAATATCATGAGTTATCCATTCTAAAGATTGGAAAAGCATAATCAAGGATTTCGGATAGAGTGAGGTGAGAACTACATCCCTTATACATCTAAAATACTATGATCTCATTGCCCTCAACAAATATTAAAAAGTACATAATCCTCAACTATAAATGGAAATGAGGCACTGAATAATGACATAGCTTCCCTTCATTTTTCCTTTTTGAATTGATTTTTATTGACAAATGTTGTTTTATATCATCTTCATTTCCAAATACTTTCTTCCTTCTTTTCTGCCTATTAAGTCATCTATTTTAAAAAAAATTAGTAAAGGGAGAATTATAAGACAATTGAATAGTTTTTCAAAGAGACACCATTAACACTGTTTCAATCCAATGCTTCACCTTTGTGAATATCAGTCCTGGTTTTGCAGTTCTCCCAAAATAATTTTGATTGAGTAAAGATTCATTGTGAAACTTAAGATATCTTAAAAGTTATCTTAAACTTTGATTTTTTTTTAAAAGCACATGACAATATTTTAGGTAGAAGTTGTTGAGAATAGAAACCATCATGAAATCAAAAAATTACAGTGCTAATCTCTAAAATATTCTGGAAATATATTTTTCCCTGCTGAAATATTATTCCCTCCTTTGTATTTTTATTACACATAATTTTCTCAGTTTATTGAAAAATAAACATATGGTGAACTCCTTACCTTTTATTTGTAATCTCTGGTCGCCAGGAACATTCTCTTTCAGATTTTCTTCGTCAGTTCCAAATGCACAAGACAATTCTCTGTAAGTTTTTTCATCTGAAATGTCATTATAGTTTTCAATATCATCTTCTGATTCATCAAATGATGAGAAACTATCTGTGGATTCACTGTCTTCAATAGTATCACTCTCACTATCAGAGGTACTTGAGTTGTAGTCTATAGAAGCCATGATCTACAAAATAATAGTGCTTATTGTCATCAATAGGGTCATAAAATTACATGTTTTTATATTGTTCTTTCTGAATTCTATTTAACCCAATGTTCCCCTAGTAAATAAGGAATTTAAGAAAGTTTTTATAACCTCCCAAAGAGAGTAATAATTTGAAACATATCTAAAACAGACACATATAACTATATATAATTCTCCTGATAAATAGGAAAATATGCAAAAAAAATTAATTTACCATCTCTGCCTTGTATGTTTTCCCTGGACCAAAAACAATGCAGGATTAAAACAAAGCAGGTGAGAAGAATAGGGGATTCTAGGAATGAAAAAGTAGGTATGGAATAGTTTCTCTACAAATCACAGAATCTTTCAATTGCAATTAACACAATAATAATAATCAGGGAGAGGATTCTGGGAAGATGGTAAAGAAGGCCAGTAAATTTTAGGCTCTCTAGATTTTTTTCCACAAGCAAAACAAATCTGTACCTTGGAGGGAATATAGACTGGTTAAAAAAAAATAAAGAGAACTTGGAGTAGAACAGGGCTTATCCCAAGGTAGCCCAATTCCCCCTCCCTCCCAAAAAAAGACCCCAGGCCAGAGATTAACCAGGGGAAGTGCAAACAACTCGGGACTAGCTCCACAGAAAAAAGCAAGCAAAGACTCCTGGGACTAGCTGAGTTGGCTGCATTTCAGCCAGAATCATAAAAACTTTCACCTACTGAAATACAGAATTGAGAAGCTGGATCAGGGAGGACTGAAAGAACTTCTGCTGTTTAGGTATCATGTCCCGCTGTGCTGCAGAGATGCAGCCTTGGGTAAAAAGGAACCATTAACTGGTGAGTGGAGAAGCAGTGGGGCACGGGCAGTAGCTGCTGTCTGCTGGCACTTGAGGGTGGGGGGATGCTTTTGGTTTAGTGTTCAACCAAGATCAGAGGGAAGAGCTGAAGTTAACCTAGAGGCACCTACCCCTACCCCACAATTAGAGGTGCTTACACTGATACTTCTCAATTAAAAAAGAAAAAAAAAATGAACCACCAAAGAAGAAAGAAGAAACCCAACCATTGAAACTTACTATGGAGAAAGTTAAGACTAGGATTCATCTGGGATTCATCTTCAGAAGAAAACAGGGAAGTTAAAAAAAAAAAAAACTTCTTCTGTCCCAAAGAATAATGTTAAATGACTACCTGCTCTGAAAGAATTTATAGAAGAACTCAATAAAGTCATTAAAAATTGAAGAAGAGAGATTGAGGAAAAACTAAAAAAAAAAATGAAAACCATAGAAAAATGAGATTATAGGGGAAAAAAAGCCAACTAGAAGAAAAAAAAAACTCTTAAGAAAATAATTCTTTGAAAATTAGAATTGAGCAGGGAGAAGCCAGTGAATCTATAAGACCAAGGAATTTTTTTAAAGAATGAAAAAAATGAACAGAATGTAAAACATCTTGTAAGAAAAACAACAGATCTGGAGAACAAATTAAGAGGAGAAAAGAATAATTGGACTACCTGAAAGCTGTGATGATAAAGAGAGGCTAGACACAACAATGAAAGAAATAATCCAATGAAATTGTCCTGGAGTGATAGAACATGAGGGGAAAGTAGAAATGGCGGGGGAGGGGGTGAATCCACTGATAACCACGTCAAAGAAATCTTTTGTGAAAGATAAATAGGAATATTATTGCCAAATTTTGAAATGCCCCAGATTAAAGAGAAAATTTTCAAGAAACAAGAAAAAATTTAAAATATACTAGAGCTACAATTAAAAATGTACAGGACTTATCAGCAGCCACAATAAAAGACTGCAGGTCCTAGAATCATTTATACTAACAATCAAAAGAACCAAAAAAATCATATCCAACAAAGTTATCAATAATATTGAATGAAAAAAATTAACATTCAAAGAACTTGCAGATTTTCAGGACTTTGTCTCAACCAAAAATTAACTTAATAGAAAATTTAACATATGAGAGCCAATATCAAAGATTAATTTCAAGGAACTTAATATGGACAATTTTTTTTCTCTGTTTTTTACATGTTTAAGATTGACATCAATAATTGGATAGCTCAAAAGAATGATTGGAGCAGAATTAAGTATTATCTGACTCTAAAAACAAAGCTGTTTAGGAAAAAGTGAAAATAGTAATTATGTTACACAAATGAGATAGAAAGGAAGAAAAGATGCAGAGGCATTAGAGGGGGTAGGAGAGTTTACAGTTATAAAAACCAGTCATATCAGGAATAGGTTAAATTACTTACTCCTTAACTGGACTTGCTACTTTCTAGTATTTAACTTACCCTAATGCCCATCCTTCATTTTCTTCCCCTACTCTTTGTTTTCTTCTTTATACCATCTCTATTTATCTGTACACCTCATCTCTAATTAATCAAAAACTTTTTAGTATACCCATCTTATCTTATGCTACCCTTTCTCCCTCTCTTTACCCCTTTCCCATTAATCTATATACATTGTCCCACTATAATTTCTCTACAAATTGTTCTGTACCGTAGCTTATCCTTTATCGCTTGCCCTTTGATCTACACATATATGCCACTGCCATAAATGTATACATCTTTCTGTACCTCATTTGTCCTATTCCCTCCCCCCTTATTCCCAGATTCCTATAGATTTTGGAGGGTGTTATATTGTGTTGCTAAGTATGGATGATTGTACTTTTGAGAATAACTAAGTCATTTGCATTTGGTCATCCTAAAACATTGCTATTATTTTGAATACAGTATATTTCACTTTGTTCATGCTTTTTTTTTCTTTCTTGAGAGCATTTTGCTCTTCATTTCCCAGAGAACAATAATATTCCATTAGAGAAATTTGCTTTGAAATTTTTTTACAATTACTTTTGCTAATTCTATTCCTCCACCCCATTTATTCTCCCTCAACTTTCACTCTATCTCTCCTCAAAAGTGTTTTGCTACCGACCACCACCTCAACAATATTCCCTCTCTTTTATCACCCCCCTCTCTTTCCATATCCCATTCTTCCATTTTCCTGCAGGATAAAATAGATTTATACGCCCCTATTATGTGTGCTATTTTTTAAGCCTATTAATGAGAGTAAGGTTTACTCACTCTTCCTCTCTTTGCCCTCTTCCCCTCCACTATAAAGGCTTTTTCTTGTCTCTTTTTTATGACAGATGATTTGCACCACTGCACTCTTTTCTATTGTGGAGTTGTTATGTGTGTCTCCACCCCACTGAAGCGGTAAGATCTAGTGTGCTGGCCACTAATGCTCCTCTGACCTCGGCTGCACAATTCTACACACCAGACTCCTACCCCTTTGCCACAGAATCTCTCCATTGACCTTCCAAGTTCTCCCTGGTGTCCCTGGACTGAGAGGTCCAGAAGCCTCTAACACTGCTGCTGATTCAGAAGTCCCATCTCACTGATGCTTAGTTCTAGGTGAGAATTGGGACCAGAGCTGAGCCTGCCCTGGAATTGTGGGCCAGGATCCCACTCTGGTTCCACAGATCTTTTCTGCTGACCTTCCAAGCCATCTTTGGTGTCTCTGAGCTGAGAAGTCTGAAAGTCACCAGTACTGTTCCTGATTCAGAGGCTGGGATCTCAGGCTGGATCTGGGACTGCCCTAGCATGCCCTGCACTGGGACTGCAGGCTAGATTCCCACCCTGGTGTCATAGAACTTTTCTCTTATGTTCTACTCAGTTTTGGAGAGTGTTCTGATGCTTTAAAATTTGTTTAGAGTCATTACTTAAAGGAATGTGGAGCAGTTTGGGGGAGAGGTTGGGCAAGTTCCTGCCCATCTTGGGTGGGTACCATCTTGGCTCTGTATCCCAAGTTTTCAATATTATTATGGGTAAAATAATGATTTTATTGCTACTATTATTCTTTGAAAAATCCTACAAATGCTGGTAATAGTTATAAGACTAAAAAAAAGGACATTAATTTATCTAATACCATGTATTTTTATAAGTAGAAAAAAATAGAAGGAAAAGTATCAAAAATCTGAAAGGAAAAAGGAAAAAAAAATATCAGATCTCAAACTATATTAAGGAACCTTCACTAGAAAGCACCCATAATAGATGCTTAATAGAGTTTGGTTGGTTGGTTCATTTATTAATTGAAGAGTATTTTCCTACTTGAACCCCAGCATAAAGGAACAACAAAGAAGCCCGAGAATCTTTGCCGAGGAAGTTTCCTAAAGTCCTCTGCAGAGGCTGCTTTCCTAAGTTCCTACCTTTTCTTCAAGGGATCATTTTTCTTAGATGAAGTTTCCTATCAACTTCCTGAATACTCCATTAATCATAAACTAAGGTACCCAGATATCTATTTTTCTGGAATACTCTACCAAAACTGAAGCAATCTTCAATTTAGAATCTTCCCCTTTTTCCTCACCCCTATTACATTCATATCTGCCAGTGCTCATGTATGGAATGAGTTCCTTTCATATTTCTTTCAGGAAAACTCTTCTCTTGCTTTAGGGATCAGTTCTGGTGCTATCTTTTCCTTGAATTTTCTCTTGTCTGTCCAATCAGAAATCATTCTTCTTTTGACATCCCTTATGTATCTAATTATATTCTAAAACTTGTAATGATTGAATCTTTTAAACTTGATTTTATGAATGAATATCAATACATATGAACATTTCAATCTACAAATAACAAAACCAGTGAATTGTAGATGAAACTGAACTTCTATCATGTTTATTTTAAGTACATATTAAATCAAACACAATGTTAATGACACTGTCCTGCTTGCCCTTGTTCCCTTGTGAATTCACTACTTTCTTCTGTGTATGTTTTGTTTTACCGTTTTGTTTCTTTTTTGCACTATTATCATTACACACACTTCAACCATAGAAATCTACTTTCTTCCCATAAAAACTGTGCCTTGTAACCAATAAATTTAGTCAAGCAAAACTTATCAACATATTTCCTGCATCTATAAATGTTTATGTCTGGGCAGCCTTTGTCTTTCAAGTTGCTTTTCTCTTTGTAGATAAGTCATCCATTTCCAATTCTCTTATTTTACACAAATGAAACTGAGATCTAAATATATACAACTCTTGAAGTAACAGATAGAAAGTTACAAAGACAGGGTTTAAATGCAGGTACTCTGATTTCAAATGTAAAACTCTTGCCTCTACTCTAAATTTATCTCCCTAATCTACCATTCCAGACTACAATTTAAAAGTATAAGGCAAAAGAGGATGAGCAGCAACCTATTGACTATTGATGTATTATTTCTTTTGTTAGAGCCTTCTAAACTCTGCTAAGGATTCCAATACTAGTCTTTCAATAAGGCTACACCCCCCCCAAAAAAATGATAGTTACTATTTCTTTTCTGTTGTGGTGAAATGCTACACAAACACAGTCTTAGTTATTTCAGAGGCTCATAATTACAAAACTCAAGTCAAATTCTCATCAACATTCTACCTAATAAAATATAAGGAAATTGAGCTTCAGAATGTCACTACTAAGGCATAAATACCTTGTGCTAAAAGTTTTCCCCAATTTACAATCATACTCTATATAATAGTTTTGTTAGTTTTATTTATAGATACTCAATGCCTAAAATCCTCATAATCAGGAATGATTAACAAAATCCTGGAAAGTATAATTATGAAAAAAGGGAAATACATTGTTTTGACAGATTTAGTGGACATATGTTGAATGTACATTGAGGAACTTTTTTCTCTATGGAAAAAGAAATTATATTATGAATAAAAATAGTTCATTGATTCCATTTGAATTTAAAACTCACCTAAAACTTGGAAAGCATTGACTTAAAATGCATATTTCTCCTTTGGGAAAGAAACTTAGAGCCCCAAATGAGACAGATTCTTCCCTGCCTATTTCACCTTTCCAGTAAATTCCAAAAAGAGTAATTTAATTTTATAACTGGATCATCATTCTGGCAATCACTAAAACCAGAAGAAAAATCATTGAGCTGGCTTGGTCTGTTTGCTTTTCTTACCTTTTGCAGTATACCTTTTTTCTCCTTTCTATTGAAAGGTAGAACAAACGGGCATGATAAGCTCAGTGTCTTGTCGGACTGGATCTTCCAAGAGAATAACAACAAGTCTCCAGGTCACTAATGATCCTTCTTCTTTTCTGAGTTGGCAGGCCCTCCTAAGAAAATTAAGTTTCATTTCCTAAGAATGACATAATGATAAGCTTATGTGGCACTTTTGCCACACCTAATTTGCATTTTGATCCCTTTCTCCTAAGCTCTGAGCTAAGGCATTTGAGCAAATGAGGCAGAAGATTTTAAGCTCACTCATGCTATTTGATTAATTATTTAGTGAGATTGTTGCCAGTTCCATTAGCAGTTAATGCTTCTGAACCTTTTTATAAATTTTTTTCTCTTTTGTTTCATTTTATTTTCTATAAAAGTTTTTTCAAACTTTCAGTTTCTTTGTGGTAATAGACTTCTGAATTTCATGCTTTTCCCAAAGCCTACCAAAATGTTATTACCACAGACAATGAAATTTGAGGTAATAGAACATCTTTTGAACTTTTAACTCAATACAAAACTAATAGAAATGTCAAGTTGGTTAAAGCCTAAAAGATCATCCTCTCAAGAATATTTGCCAAGAAACTAATTTACTTGCTACTTCAAAATAGAACATTTATTATTCAAAAAAACAAAGCTTTGGAGGGGCTAGTTCATTCATTTTTTAAGTCTATTCAACAGAATAAATATAACAGAAAAGTGAAATAAACAGTAGCAGACTGAACAAAAGTAGAGGATAAAAATATATCTTCAATGGCATAACAGAAAAGCAGGGAGGTGTCTTGGAAAGAGTACTAGATTTAGAAGCAGAAAAACAAGATTCTAGGTACAGCTATGTCTCTTGTTATCATATGACCTTTCATGAAACTCCATCTCCATGGGCCTAAATTTTCACGGATCAGTCATTCTATTCATTAGATATTTCACATTCTTCTAATTTTTCATTCTTTTGTTATTATTTTATTAATTCTTTGTGTCTCGTGGAATCACTAGCTTCCACTTGCTCAATTCTTATTTTTAATAAATTATTCTTTGTTAATTAACTTTTGTGCCTCCTTTTACTTTTGGCCAATTTTACTTTTTAAGGAGTTGTTTACTCCAGTGAATTTTTATATTTCTTCAATTTTTGTGTTTCCTTTACCAAGTTGTTAAGTCTTTCATGATGATCTTCTTGCATCATTCTTTTTCTTTTCCCATTTTTCTTCTATACCTCTTATTTGATTTTTAAAATCTTTTTTTGAACTCATGGAGGAGGGGTTTTTTTTTGTTTGTTTGTTTTTTGGCTTAAGAATATTTGACATTTTTCTTTGACATTTTCCCTTTAGGCATTTAACATTGTTGTCCTCTCCTGAAGTTTGTATTTTGATCTTCCCAATCACAATAGTAACTTTCTACAGTCAGGTGTTTTTTTTTTTTCTTTATCATCTTCCAACCTAATTTGTGACTCCTAAAGTTAGGCTCTGCTCATAGGATGAAGGGGATACTGTCCCAAGTTCTTACTCTATGGGCCCAGGATCTAATTGCTAGTCTACCATGCAAGGGAACCTCTGACTGGCCTGTTGGGATATGGCTAGTGCCTTGTTCAGACTCTGCCTATATTGGGATATGCCCCGCTTTCATCCACATGAAACAAACATAAGTTGACTTAAGCTGGAAATTTTTTCACCCCTTTTTTTGTTGATTCTGCCACTCAAGAATTCATTTTGAGGCATGATTCTGTAGTTGGTTGGAGGTCAAATTGGTGGAATTCAGGTGAGGAGCTTATTCTACTTTCTTGATGCCGTTTCTCAGAGAAAGGCTTAAAAGTGGAATTTGATCTGAGATCCTTCTTCATTTCAAGTCCAGTGTTCTTTCTACCTTACTACCATAAATACATGGAGTATTACTTCTTCCCCTTTCATCCCACTTTCATCCTTGTACTTTGTAAGTGCTTTGTAGACAAGTATCTTTTCATTTTTTAATAATAGCTTTTTATTTTTCAAAATACATGCAAAAATAGTTGAAAACTATTGTTTTCATATTTTGTTACCTTGTGTTACATATTTTTCTCCCCCTTTCCCCATCTTCCTTCTCCTCTAGATAGCAAGTAATCCAATATAGGTTAAACATGTGCAATTCTTCTAAACCTATTTCCACAACTATTATGCTGCATAAGAAAAATCAGATCAAAAAGAAAAAAATGAGAGGGAAAAAAAACAAGCAAGCAAACAACAACAACAAAAAAAATGAAAATACTATGTTGTGATCCACATTTAATCCCCATAGTTCTATCTCTCTGAATGCAGATGACTCCATCACAAGTCCATTGAAATAGGCATGAATCATCTCATTGTTGAAAAGCTCCAAGACCATGACAGTTGATCATCACATAATCTTTTTGTTGCTGTATACAACATTCTTTTGGTTCTACTCACTTAGCATCAGTTCATGTAAGTCTTTCCAGGCCTTTCTCAAATCATTCTGTTGATTATTTCTTATAGAACAATAATATTCCATCACATTCATATACCATAACTTATTCAGCCATTACCCAACTCATGGGTATCCACTCACTTTCCAGTTCCTTGCCATTAGAAAAATAACTGTTACAAATATTTTTGCACAAGTGGGTCCTTTTCCCTTTTTTATGTCATTTCATTTTTAATTTTTATCCATTGTGCCCAGAATAATGCCATATATATACTACATATAGTAGTTGGTTGGTTGGTAGATTGTCATAGAATATTCATACTCAAAGAAATCCAAAATGACATCACTATGTTGAGGTCAATGTACAATGTGTTTAACTGTGGCTGACTAAGCTGATATCATCTCATAAGTTTTTACCACAGGTTAGGTGCATATAGTCTGTAACAACATTTGGGTTGGAATACAGATTGGTCAACTCTTTAAAAATTGTTAAGTTGAATGAACATAATATGTCTTATTTATCAAATATACAAGTGCTACAACATATGATAAGCTATAATAATGAATCCAAATCTAATAACCTAAAACTGGATAAGGATAAGTGAAACATTTAGATTTGAAAAATCAATTTCACAAGTACAAGTCACTTTATGTGATTAGGCATCAACTCCTCTTAAAAAATTCTGGGTAGTTTGGACTGCAAGCAAAATATAAATCATAAGTATAATAAGAAAAGGTCTCTTAAAGGTCTTTTGATGATAAAAAGGGAGGAAAGAGTGTAATTTTGCATAAATGTGAAAACATATTAATTGAACACAACTTCCCCACTAGTCAATGATGGCTAAATTCCTCTTAACTTATATACTTACTAAGAAAACTGGTGCTGAATGGGAGTCAGGAGATACTTTAGTTCAAATTCTGGCTCTAATATTTTAGTGAACTATGGCACTCAATATTTGTCACAATTTCTTTTTAATTTTTATTACCCAGTAAGTTTCATTTCCTTGGAAATCACTAACTTGGTCAGTGAGCTATGTCTTAGAAAATTAGTCTCAGCTTCATGATCACTTTCAACCTTTGAACTTTGATCACTCTTTCCTCTTGGATACTCGCTCTTAGCAAATCTTTGTGACACTGTTCTCTGATATTTCTCCTTCTACCTATCTGTCTGCCTTTTCTCAGTCTTTTTTTGCTGTATATTTGCCCAGATGATACTCCTCAACTATTGCTGTCCTCCAAGATTCCAAGATTTCTTCTATTATATCTTCTATTATATCTTTCTTGATCATCTTACCAGCTTCTATAGATTCATATATCATTTTTATACAAAAATGATTCTTCAATCAATTTAGCCAGTCTTAACCTCTCTCCTTATCTTCAATTTTACATGAATACCTGCTTATTAACATCTTAATAGACATCTTAAACTAGATGCCTATAGACATGTTAAACTCAAGATATCCAAAGCAGAACTCATTCTGAACATCCATATTATTGTCAGGAGCATTATGATCCTCCTAATAAGCCAGGCCAACAGTTTTGGTGTCATTCTTGATTCCTCATACAAAGTCATTTCACATTTATAATCTATTGCCTATCTTGTCATTTCTCCCTTCAAAACATCTCTGGTATACATCTCTTCTCTTCATTGTACATCAACTACCCCAGTGCAGTCAAGTCAAACACACACACACACACACACACACACACACACATAAAAAGAGTCCCTGCTCTCCAGGTCCTCACAGTCTGAAAAAGAGAGAAAACTTGCAAAAAACTATAGATAAACAACATTTATACAAGATAATTTAGACATAAGCTTAGAAGGGAGGATTTGCATTAAACAATAGCCGATAAGGGATCCAAAGGGCAATGCTTCTTGGATAAAGTGCAGTTTTATCTGGGAGCTGAGAGTGATTAGAAAATACAGGAGGGAGAGCATTCCAGTCATGGGAAATTCCAGTGAGTGAAAATCCCAAAAGCAGGGAATGAAGAGCTTTGTGCAAAGATTGCTGAATATGTGGAAGAGATGAAGAAATTAGAAGACTAAAATGTAGGAAAGGACCCAATTATGAAGTGTCTTAAAAGACAAACAGAGAATTTTATATTTGATCCTGGAAATAATAAAAATCCACAGCAGTTTATTGAATTGTAAATTCAATTGTGTGTAAAGCAGAACTGTGCTTCATCACTTCATTCCTGAATTTTATAGTAGTTTTATGATTGGTCTCCCTGACTCAATTCTCTCTTCATTCCATTCCATTCCATCATCTTCTCAGGTACCAAATCAATATTCTTCAAGCACAAAACTGACCCTGTCATTACCATCTGTATAAAATAAAATTCTGTGGCTCTCTATTACCTCCAGGATCAAATAAAAAATTCTTCCATTGGCTCAAAATGCCCTTTAAAACACGTTCCTTCCTACCTTTCAAATCTCCTTATATTCTATTTTTCTCCACATGCCCTACACGTTAGCAATACTGGCCTTTTTGCTGTTTCTTGAAAATGACATTCATCTTCAGACTTTGCCTTTTCTCTAGCTGTACCCTAAGAGTGCTAACTCCTAACCTTTGTCTCTTTGCTTATTTCAAGAATCATTTCAAATCCCACTTTCTACAAGGGCCCTTTTCTGAACCTACTCTCACTAGTTATTTGCATGTTGGTTATCCTATACAAATATGAGTTCCTTGAAAGCAGGGATTATATACTTGGCACCAAAAGCTGTGTAATAAATACTTGCAATTTTTGTTGCTGCTATTTTCACTACTGTTGTTTGATTAAATTTATCTTTTACAAGGGAGACCTTCTGGAGAAATTGGGACTGTGAATGTGGGTAGTGATAGAAATGCAAGAAAGAAAGAAAGAAAGAAAGAAAGAAAGAAAGAAAGAAAGAAAGAAAGAAAGAAAGAAAGAAAGAAAAGAAAGAAAGAAAGAAAGAAAGAAAGAAAGAAAGAAAGAAAGAAAGAAAGAAAGAAAGAAAGAAAGAAAGAAAGAAAGAAAGAAAGAAAGAAAGAAAGAAAGAAAGAAAGAAAGAAAGAGAATCATCAATAAAACATTTACAATGCAGAGAAGAAAAAAATCCAGAAAGAAACACAAACAGGGCAAATTTGTTTCTACGCTGGTCATTTAAAAATTGTTTTTAACTTACTTGATTAATTCCTTTGATATATACCAATAAAAACAAACAATATATGACAAGATTATGACAATATGATTCTCTCCTTTTTTGTTCTTCATGTATTAGAACATTCAAATGCATGTTCTTCATGTATTATGTTACAATAAATGAAACATCTACATTTATTGATGACTGTTAAATTCAACTAGAAAAGGAGATTTATAATACTAAGAAAGAAGAAACTTAAGAAAATGAGTCCTTGAAAATTAAAATTGGGAAAGGGGGAGCTATTGAAGATAAAGATCAAGAAATTATAAAACAAAATATAGAGAATGAAAAAATAGAAGAAAATGTAAGACATTTCATAAGAAAAGCAAGTGTTCTGAAGAACAGATCATGAAGAGAAAATATGGGAATAATTAGACAACCTGAAAGCTATGATCAAAAAAAGAATATTGATACAATAAATCATGAAATAATTAAAGAAAACTGTCCTGCAAATATTAGAACAAGAGGAGGACAAGAAATAGAAAAAATCTACCAATCACGATCTGAAAGAGATTTTTTCAGGAAAATTTACTGGAACAGCATAGCTGAATTCTGGAACTCCCAGATCAAGTAGAAAATATTATAAGCAACAGGGAAAAAGTAATTCAAATATGACAAAGGCATAAAAGACCTCAGTTCTTGGAACACTATATATTGAAAAGCAACAGAACTGGGATTGTAGCCAAAAATATACCCAGCAAATTTAAACATAATTCTGAATGGAAAAACATTTTAACATTCAATAAATTGCCAAGATTTTATAATTTTGCTCCAAAAAAACCTGAACTTAATGGAAAATCGACATATAAGATCTAAAAGAAATATAAGAGAAACTTGAAAGACTAATTACAAGGGATTCAATAAGGATAGAATGTTTAAGTTTTGGAAATGTAAACCATATGTCTAAGATTGTCATAGTAATTGGGTAGTTTAAGAGAAAGATTGGGGTAGAGCTGAGTATAATATGATTATAAAAAACAAAAATCATGTAGGAAAAAGATAAAAATATATAATTGTGTTATACAACTGAAGTGTAAGAGTAAGAATTGACACAGAGGAATTAGATGGGAGAATAGGAACCCTATTCTCATTGGGGATGGGTTAAAAAGGGAACTATAAATGTTATTATATAGGTGTGGGGGATATGTACATATATTATATATATATATGTATAAGTTTATGTATGTATAAAAGTCTTCTAAATTTAAAAAGAAATAAAAGGGGGAGGCAATAGGATAACTAGAGTTATAGAAGGGTTTGTAGACCAAAGGAAATAGGATAAGGTATATAGTTTAACAGAAATAGGATAAAGAGGAAGGAAAAGGAGAGAGATAGATAAGGGAGACACTCTGGAAGTGAGGGTAGGTTAAGTAATAGCAAGGCATGATAGCAGGTAGAAATAAAGCAAAGGAGTCAGCAAAGATAAGAAAAAAAAGGTACATACAAACATAATAATAGTGATCAGAATTAAAATCCGGAGTAGTAATCACTGATCTTAAACAATGTTAAAGCTAAAAATATTTAATCAAAAGAGAAAAATAGGGAACAACATATCAGCCATATTAATCAATATCGTTTTAGGCTATTTAAAATAAACAGATAATATAAGGCAGTAATAGTTCTGTGGCATAAGAAATGATGAGCTGGTGGACTTAAAAAAATGTATTTATGTATGTATTATGTGGGTATATATATGAAGTTTTTTCAATTACATGTAAAGATAGTTTTCAACATTCATTTTTGTAAGATTTTGAGTTCCAAATTTTTCTCCCTTCTTCCCTTTTCTTCCCTCTCCAAGACAGCAAACAATGTTATATAGGTTATGCATATACAATCATATCAAACATATTTCCACATTAGTCAAGTTTTGAGAGAAGAATCAGAACAAAAAGAAAATCCCATGAGAAAGAAAAAAAAATCAACAAAAAGTAAAAATGATATACTTAAATCTTCATATAGATTCCATAGTTCTTCATACTCTTTCTTTGAGTATGGATGTGGAAAATGTTATCCATATTTCCTTCATGAATCTGGTAATTGTCTTAGATCATTGTCATGCTAAGAAGAGCAAAATCTACCATGGTTTATCATCATACAATATTGCTGCTACTATGCACAACATTCTTTTCTCTTCATGTTCATGTAATTTTTTCCAAGTTTTTCAGAAATCCCCCTGATCATCATTTCTTAAAAACAATAATATTCCATTATTCATATATCACAACTTGTTCAGCCATTTTCCAGTTGATGGATATCACCTCCATTTTCAATTCTTGACCACCATGAAAAGAACTGCCTTAACTATTTTTGTATGTGTAGATCCTTTTACCTTTTTAATAATCTCTTAGGGATACAGATTTAGTAGTGTTATTGTTGGATCAAAATAATAGGAAGGTAAGGTAGTGAGTAGAAGTAAAGCAGAAGAGTCAAGAGGAGTAAAAAAGAAAAAAGAAAAAAACACAAACATAAAATAAAGATCAGGAGTAGAATTTATTATGAGAAAAGTAGGGGTACCAGTTATGATTTCAGAAGCTTCTCCAATTCCAATTCTTTGTCATCCCAAAATGGGTTGTTTTAAATATTTTTGTATGTATAGGTCCTTTATTTTTTTCTTTGATCTCTTTGAAGTACAGACTTAGAAGTGATAGTCAAAGGATATGCAGTTTTAAAGTCCTGTGGGCATAATTTCAAATTATTCTTCAGAAAGATGGAACCAGTTCACAACTCCACCAACAACAGTTCATTAGTGTTACCTACTTTCCCTTATCTCTTCAATCAGTTATCATTTCTAATAGCTATGAGGTGATTTCTCAGTGTTGTTTTAATGTCTTTGTCTAATCATTAGTGATTTTGAGCATTTTGCCATATTACTATAAAAAGCTGTGATTCCATCATCTAAAAACTTCTGTATATCCCTTGATAAATTATCATTTGAGGAATGACTCTTTTTTATATAAATTTAACTCATTTCCTTTTATATTTTCAAAAATAGCCTTTATCAAAAAAAAGCTTTCTATAAAAATGATAGCACTTAATTTATGATACTTTTTTTTAAAAAATGTAATTTCCCTGATTATCTCTATAAACTAAAATACATTTTTGTTTTTGCTTTGTCTTAGATCATAATTGCTGCCACTGCCTTTTTTACTTCAGCTGAGACATAACAGATTCTGATCCATCTCCTTATTTTAACTCTGTGTGTGCGTGTGTATGTGTGTGTATCTTTTTGTTTCCAGTGTATCTGTCATAAACAACATATTGTTGGATTCTGGTTTGTAATCCATTCTGCTATCTGCTTCCTTTTATGGGTGAGTTCATCTCTTTCACATTTACAGTTATGATTATTGTGTGTTTCCCTCCATTCTGTTTTCATCTCTTTGTCCTTCTGTTTATCTTTTTTATCTTGTCCCTCCTCAAAAGTCTATTTTGCTTCTGACCACCGTCTCCCTTAATCTACCCTCCCTTTTTCATTCCCCCATTCCCATTTATTTTATTCTGCTTCTCTACTATGTGTGTTAGATTTCTATCAAATTGAGTTTGTGCATTTTTTTTAATTCTTCCCTCTTTGAAGCAATTCCACTGAGAGTAAGTTTTTGGCATTGCCCACCACCACCCTCCATTTTCTTCTCTACTCTTCCTTGCCACTTCTCTTATATATCTACTTCTCCTTTTCCCCTTCTTTTAGTGTATCCTTTTTTTCTCACACTCATTGATTTTTAGTGATAATCCCAATGTAACTGAATCATGTCTGTGTTCTATATGTAGGTAGATTCCTCCTAACTGGCCTAAATTGATGAAAGTTCTTCAAAACTACAGCTCCCCAAACAGGATAAAAATAGTTCAACCTTATTTATTCCTTTATGATTTTTTTTTTCATTTTTGCTATTTTATGTTCTCTTGAGACTTGTGTTTCAATGTAAAATTTTCTATTTAGCTCTGCCCTTTTCATCAGAAATTCTTGAGAGTTTTTATTTCATTAAATATCCATTTTTTTTCCCTGAAAGATATTGCTCAGTTTTGCTGGGTTAATGATTCTTGTTTGTAAACCTAGCTCCTTTGCCTTCCAGAAGACAAAGTTTTTCAAGCTTTCTGCTTTTAAACATAATTATGTTATATTAAATTACATCATAATCATGGCTCCAACATATTTTAAGTATTTCTTTCTGGCTGCTTGCAATATATTTCAAAGTTCTGAAATTTGGGTATAGTCTTCCTTTAGGACCTCATCCAAATGATGATCAGTGGATTCTTTCCATTTTTTTTTTTATTTTCTGGATTCAAGATATTACAGTAGTTCTTTTGATAATTTCTCAAAATAAGATGTCTTGTTTCTTTTTTTCATCATGACTTTCAAGAGTGTCCAATAATTCTTATCTCTCCTCAAGCTGTTTTTGATAGTTGTTTTTGACAGTGGTTTTTCCAGTCACATATTTAATATTTCTTCTGTTATTTCATTCTTTTGACTTGGTTTTATTATTTCTTAATGTCTTGTGGACTTGCCTAATTTTAATCTTCAAGGCATTATTTCTTTAGTAAGCATTTATATCTTCTATTCAGTCAATTCTGCTTCTCAAGGAGTTCTTTGTTTCAATTAATTTTTAACCTCTGTTACCATTAGGCCAATTTTTCTTTTTAAGGTATTTTTTTCAGTATTTATGTTTTCTCTTTTATTATTATCTTTAAAAAAAATCTTTTAGCTGGTAGGGAGGGATAAACTGTGAATGGCTATAATCCTCTCATATTCACCTCCAGACAACTATAAAATATTGTCCCAAGATAGGTCCTAGAGGAGAAGGACTAGCAAGGAGACAGGGTGAAATGATCTATTGGGTCAGAAAATTTGAAGGTTCAGCAGGAGGGGTTCCTCTTATTCAGGTAAGGGGGTGGGTAGTGCAAGGTAGGAAGTTCCCCAATGATCTGGAAGCAAGGCCCATCTCAGAAAATTATCAAAAGTTCCTGAGCCCTGAGTCAATGAAAACCAACACTACCCCTGTAAGAGGCTCTGTACCTGAACCTCCTGGAGAGAGTTGAGACACCTTTGTGTCAGGAAAGGTTGAGCTCCTCCTTCAGGGAGGGATTGGGGAGGAGTCTTTACCCCGATTGATGAACGACAGGTGGAGGGAAAAGAGCTATAAAAAGAGCAGACACGGGACGGTTCGGGGAGACACCGCTGACTTGTAACATCAATAAACATCACTGTGTTCTATCCACCTCGGCTCTCTCTCTGGTGATTCCCTCCTCCCGTCTCCACGAGGAGGGCCGGAGACGTCTGAAGCCTCGTAGGCTCGGGGAAGCTGGAAGAGGCAGTCACTGTTGAGGTTTCCTGCGACTGGTCCTGGCCCCCGACATACCCCCCTCAAAAAAAATGCCTTGACAAAACCAGGGGATCCTGCAGACTCCAACTCTGGAAATCACTATGTACATTGATGGAGCCCCAGCCTAGCCAAACAGGCATCTTTCATTAGTCAGATTTCCATGTACCTTAGCACAATCTGGGACAATCAGGCATACTCCAGCAGCCAGATCTTTTAGTGTTTCAGTATAGACCCAAGGAAACACAGAAACACTCCACTTGGCCTCAGCACAATGTCAGACACTTCTACCATTAGGACCCCAGATGAGTATTAGGTAACTTACCACACCCTTACAGCCTCCAGCAGAGCCAGCCGTCCACCCCTGCCCTCAGTTAGTACCAGACAGAAAGGTCCCCCATAGGCCACAGAGTAATACTAGTACAGCACCAGATAAATAGCCATGGCTTATACACAAGAAGTGTGAGAACTCCTAAAATTGGATTAAGAATTTTATATATAGGGGACTTCCGGTTAAGATGGCGGAGAGGAGGCTCACAGTTGCATAAGCTCCGCGCTTTCTCTCACTATCCACTTCATTACAAGCCTCTGAATCAATGCTTGACTGAAAAAAACCCACAAATAGTTACCAAGAGAAGCCATCCTTGAGATCCGCCAAGAAAGGTCTGTCTTTACTGGAGGGCTGGGGCGGTTTTAGATCGGGCGCAGGCGGCGGGCAGCGGCAGTGAGGGCACAGGAGCAGACTGGAGAGGGGGTGGGGAGTGATCGTAGCCGTCTCTGCGGGGAGAGCTTCGCTACAGGTTTGGATATTTTCCTCCGGCAGCAAGTCAGCAGCCCAGCAGAGAAGCTAAAAACACCGGGGCTGAAGAATACAACCCCAAACAGCTGGAGTCTCTCAGGACCTGGCCGCCCCCCCCTTCCCCCCCCACAGTGACTCAGCACGCTCTGGGATCTCAGAGCGCAGGCGCAGCACAGTCCTGCTAGTGCCTCACTGCTGCCCCCTGCAGTCTGTAGAGGAAGCTCGATAACACACCCAGCCCCCCCCCCAAAGAAAGACTCCAGTTTTTTCTGTTTTTCTTTGGTAGTTTGTCTCTGATTAATAGACAGAATGAGCAAGAAGCTGAAGAGGACTTTAACCCTTGACAGCTTCTACACAGATAGAGAGCAGACTCTAAATCCTGAGGAGACTAAAAACAGGCAGTCCCCAGGTGATTCCCCAAAGGAGGAGATTGTCTGTTCCTCAGCACAGATGAACCTCATAGAAGTGATTAAAAAGGCTCTCACAAGGGAGCTAGAAGAAAAATGGGGAAAGCAGAGTGAGGCTTGGGAAAAGGAGAGGGAGGCTTGGCAAAAGAGCCTGGAGAAAGTTAAAGAGAGAGTGGATAAAGAAGTAAAATCCTTGAAAAATAGGATTAGTGAACTGGAAACAGAAAACAGCTCTCTAAAAAACAAAATTGGCGAAATGCAAAAAAATTCCACAGAACAAAAGAACTCAATTGGACAATTAGAGAAAGATTTTAAAAAGTGAGTGAAGAGAATACTTCACTGAAAATCAGAATTGAACAAGTGGAATTGAATGACTCGAGGAGACAAGAAGAATCAGTCAAGCAAATCCAAAAAAATCAAACAATGGAGAAAAATGTGAAATACCTTCTGGGGAAGACAACAGACCTGGAAAACAGATCCAGGAGAGACAATCTGAGAATCATTGGACTCCCAGAAAAACATGATGAAAAAAAGAGCCTGGACACTGTCTTCCAGGAAATCATCAAAGAGAACTGCCCAGAAGTCATAGGAACAGAGGAAAAAATAAACATTGAAAGGATTCAACGATCACCCACTGAAAGGGATCCTAAAATCAAAACACCAAGGAATATAGTGGCCAAATGCCAGAACCCTCAGATGAAAGAAAAAATATTGCAAGCGGCTAGAAAAACCCAATTCAAGTATCAAGGAGCCACAATAAGGATCACCCAGGATCTGGCAGCATCCACATTAAAAGATCGAAGGGCCTGGAATATGATATTCCGAAAGGCTAAGGAACTTGGTATGCAACCAAAAATAACTTACCCAGCGAGAATGAGCATCTTTTTCCAGGGAAGAAGATGGACATTCAACGAAGTAAGCGAATTTCATCTATTTCTGATGAAAAAACCAGAACTTAACAAAAAGTTTGATCTACAAATATAGAACTCAAGAGAAATCTAAAAAGGTAAAGATTAATCTTGGGAACTATATTTTGACTATATAGATGTATAAAGAATACATGTATACCTTGTTCTAGAAATCGATGTGGAAAGGACATTGTACCAGAAAAAGGGTAAAGTGGGGGTAGTACATCTCATGAAGAGGCATAGGAAACCTATTATATCTGAGAGAAAGAATGGAGGGGGATGAATATAGTGGGTATCTTACTGCCTTCAGAATTGGCTTTAAGTGAAAAATCTTAAGACATATTCAATCTATGGTGAAACTTCTCCCATCTCATTGAAAAGTGAGAAGGGAAAAGTGGAAAGGGAAGGAATAAGCTAAGCGGAAGGGAATACGGGAACTGGGAGGGAAAGGGGTAAGATAGGGGGAGGAACTCTAAGGCGGGGGGAGGGACACTAAAAAGGGAGGGCTGTGAGAAGCAAGGGGTGCTCACAAGCTTAATACTTGGAAGGGGGGAAAGGGGAAAGAAGGGAGGAAAGCATAAACCGGGGTTAACAAGATGGCAAGTAATACAGAATTGGTCATTCTAACCATAAATGTGAACGGGGTAAACTCCCCCATAAAGAGGAAGCGGTTAGCAGAATGGATTAAAAGCCAGAATCCTACAATATGTTGTTTACAGGAAACACACCTGAAGCGGGGAGATACATGCAGGTTAAAGGTAAAAGGTTGGAGCAAAATCTACTATGCTTCAGGTGAAGTCAAAAAAGCAGGGGTAGCCATCCTGATCTCAGATCAAGCTAAAGCAAAAATTGACCTAATTAAAAGAGATAAGGAAGGACACTATATCTTGCTAAAGGGTAGCATGGATAATGAAGCACTATCTATATTAAACATATATGCACCAAGTGGGGTAGCATCTAAATTCTTAAAAGAGAAACTAAGAGAGCTGCAAGAAGAAATAGACAGTAAAACTATAATAGTGGGAGATCTTAACCTTGCACTCTCAGAATTAGATAAATCAAACCACAAAATAAATAAGAAAGAAGTCAAAGAGGTAAATAGAATACTAGAAAAGTTAGATATGATAGATCTCTGGAGAAAATGTAATGGAGACAGAAAGGAATACACTTTCTTTTCAGCAGTTCATGGAACCTATACAAAAATTGACCATATATTAGGACATAAAAACCTCAAACTCAAATGTAGTAAGGCAGAAATAGTAAATGCATCCTTTTCAGACCACGATGCAATGAAAATTACATTCAACAAAAAAGCAGGGGGAAGTAGACCAAAAAATAATTGGAAACTAAATAATCTCATACTAAAGAATGATTGGGTGAAACAGCAAATCATAGACATAATTAATAACTTCACCCAAGAAAACGATAATAATGAGACATCATACCAAAATGTATGGGATGCAGCCAAAGCGGTAATAAGGGGAAATTTCATATCTCTAGAGGCCTATTTGTATAAAATAGAGAAAGAGAAGGTCAATGAATTGGGTTTGCAATTAAAAATGCTAGAAAAGGAACAAATTAAAAACCCCCAGTCAAACACTAAACTTGAAATTCTAAAAGTAAAAGGTGAGATCAATAAAATTGAAAGTAAAAAAACTATTGAATTGATTAATAAAACTAAGAGTTGGTTCTATGAAAAAACCAACAAAATAGACAAACCCTTAGTAAATCTGATTAAAAAAAGGAAAGAGGAAAATCAAATTGTTAGTCTTAAAAATGAAAAGGGAGAACTCACCACTAAGGAAGAGGAAATTAGAGCAATAATTAGGAGTTACTTTGCCCAACTTTATGCCAATAAATTCGACAACTTAAATGAAATAGAAAAATACCTCCAAAAATACAGCTTACCCAAACTAACAGAGGAAGAAGTAAATATCCTAAACAGTCCCATCTCAGAAAAAGAAATAGAACAAACTATCAATCAACTCCCTAAGAAAAAATCCCCAGGACCAGATGGATTTACATGTGAATTCTACCAAACATTTAAAGAACAATTAACTCCAATGTTATATAAACTATTTGAAAAAATAGGGATTGAAGGAGTCCTACCAAACTCCTTTTATGACACAGATATGGTACTGATACCTAAACCAGGTAGGCTGAAAACAGAGAAAGAAAATTATAGACCAATCTCCCTAATGAATATTGATGCTAAAATCTTAAATAAAATATTAGCAAAAAGATTACAGAAAATTGTCACCAGGATAATACACTATGACCAAGTAGGATTTATACCAGGAATGCAGGGCTGGTTCAATATTAGGAAAACTATTAGCATAATTGACTATATCAATAACCAAACAAACAAAAACCACATGATCATCTCAATAGATGCAGAAAAAGCATTTGATAAAATCCAACATCCATTCCTAATAAAAACACTTGAGAGCATAGGAATAAATGGACTTTTCCTTAAAATAGTCAGGAGCATATATTTAAAACCATCAGTAAGCATCATATGCAATGGGGAAAAACTGGAACCTTTCCCAGTAAGATCTGGAGTGAAGCAAGGTTGCCCACTATCACCATTATTATTTAATATCGTATTAGAAACACTAGCCTCGGCAATAAGAGTCGAGAAAGATATAAAAGGAATTAGAGTAGGCAATGAGGAAACCAAACTATCACTCTTTGCAGATGATATGATGGTATACCTAGAGAACCCCAGAGATTCTACCAAAAAGCTATTGGAAATAATTCATAATTTTAGCAAAGTAGCTGGCTACAAAATAAATCCCCATAAATCCTCAGCATTTTTATACATCACCAACAAAACCCAACAGCAAGAGATACAAAGAGAAATTCCATTCAGAATAACTGTTGATACCATAAAATATTTGGGAATCTATCTACCAAAGGAAAGTCAGGAATTATATGAGCTAAATTATAAAAAAGTCTCCACACAAATAAAGTCAGACTTAAATAATTGGAAAAATATTAAGTGCTCTTGGATCGGCCGAGCGAACATAATAAAGATGACAATATTCCCTAAACTAATCTATTTATTTAGTGCTATACCAATCAGACTTCCAAGAAAATATTTTATTGATCTAGAAAAAATAACAACAAAATTCATATGGAACAATAAAAAGTCGAGAATCTCAAGGGAATTAATGAAAAAAAAATCAAATGAAGGTGGCCTAGCTGTACCTGATCTAAAATTATATTATAAAGCAGCAGTCACCAAAACCATTTGGTATTGGCTAAGAAATAGATTAGTGGATCAGTGGAAAAGGCTAGGCTCACAAGACAGAATAGTCAATTATAGCAATCTAGTGTTTGACAAACCCAAAGCCCCTAACTTCTGGGAAAAGAATTCATTATTTGATAAAAACTGCTGGGATAATTGGAAATTAGTATGGCAGAAATTAGGCATGGACCCACACTTAACACCATATACCAAGATAAGATCAAAATGGGTCTATGACCTAGGCATAAAGAACGAGACTATAAATAAATTAGAGGAACATAGAATAGTTTATCTCTCAGACTTGTGGAGGAGAAAGAAATTTGTGACCAAAGATGAACTAGAGACCATTACTGATCACAGAATAGAAAATTTCGATTACATCAAATTAAAAAGCCTTTGTACAAATAAAACTAATGCAAACAAGATTAGAAGGGAAGCAACAAACTGGGAAAACATTTTCACAGTTAAAGGTTCTGATAAAGGCCTCATTTCCAAAATATATAGAGAACTGACTCAAATTTATAAGAAATCAAGCCATTCTCCAATTGATAAATGGTCAAAGGATATGAACAGACAATTTTCAGAGGATGAGATTGAAACTATTACCACTCATATGAAAGAGTGTTCCAAATCATTATTGATCAGAGAAATGCAAATTAAGACAACTCTGAGATACCACTACACACCTGTCAGATTGGCTAAGATGACAGGAAAAAATAATGATGAATGTTGGAGGGGATGCGGGAAAACTGGGACACTAATGCATTGTTGGTGGAGTTGTGAACGAATCCAACCATTCTGGAGAGCAATCTGGAATTATGCCCAAAAAATTATCAAATTGTGCATACCCTTTGATCCAGCAGTGTTTCTATTGGGCTTATATCCCAAAGAAATACTAAAGAAGGGAAAGGGACCTGTATGTGCCAAAATGTTTGTAGCAGCCCTGTTTGTAGTGGCTAGAAACTGGAAAATGAATGGATGCCCATCAATTGGAGAATGGCTGGGTAAATTGTGGTATATGAATGTTATGGAATATTATTGTTCTGTAAGAAATGACCAGCAGGATGAATACAGAGAGGACTGGCGAGACTTACATGAACTGATGCTAAGTGAAATGAGCAGAACCAGGAGATCATTATACACTTCGACAACGATATTGTATGAGGACATATTTTGATGGAAGTGGATTTCTTTGACAAAGAGACCTGAGTTTCAATTGATAAATGACGGACAAAAGCAGCTACACCCAAAGAAAGAACACTGGGAAACGAATGTAAACTATCTGCATTTTTGTTTTTCCTCCCGGATTATTTATACCTTCTGAATCCAATTCTCCCTACACAACAAGAGAACTATTCGGTTCTGCAAACATATATTGTATCTAGGATATACTGCAACATATCCAACATATAAAGGACTGCTTGCCATCTAGGGGAGGGGGTGGAGGGAGGGAGGGGGAAAAAAATCGGAACAGAAACGAGTGTCAATATAATGTAATTATTAAATAAAAAATTTAAAAAAAAATTTAAAAAAAAAGAATTTTATATATAAAATTCCATTGATAATTGTGAAGAGAGAGAAATTATTTTCCTATTTTAAGTATCTGATTAGTTTAAGAAAGAAGGATTTATTTTACAACTCATGTCCTCATGAATTTATTTTTAACTTCTTTTAGACTTTTATTGTAGTGTTTATATTAGATACAGGGTTTGGGTAGAGAAAGAAACAGCAAGTGATATGCAAAGATTGAAATTTGCTGAAGTTTCAGGTGAATGGGTTCCTGACTCAATGTTCTATTCATAGCTCCAATGTTAATAAGATCAGAACCACAAACCTTGAGCTGATTTTCATCCCATGAACTAGTTATTACAAAGTCAAATTTAGCAGATTATGCTAAATTGTATTAAATTTCCTTACTAAAAGATTTTAGTAGAATTACCTAGGAATCTCTGCAAATGAAGGAATTAGTGAAGCAAATCTGGAAAAAATCCCCTTTAGGAATGCTCTGAGAATAAAAACTATTCCAGAATTTCTAAGATGTTTCTGGGGACCAGATACCTGGGATCCAAGAGTAAATGTGCTGATTATATAGATATCAGAAATGTATTATTCTGATACAAGGAGACTTTATGTTACTTAATATTGATTATCATTATTGAATTACTTTTGTTTGCTGAATTTTCTTGACAAAGAAATTTCCTTTCTAAAATTAGTCCATGGTTTTATATTATTGTTCTGTAAGGAATGACCAGCAGGATGAATACAGAGAGGACTGGCAAGACTTACATGAACTGATGCTGAATGAAATGAGCAGAACCAGGAGATCATTATATACCTCAACAACGATACTGTTTGAGGATGTATTCTGATGGAAGTGGATTTCTTCGATAAAGAGAGCTAATTCAGTTTCAATTGATCAAAGATGGACAGAAGCAGCTACACCCAAAGAAAGAACACTGGGAAATGAATATAAATTGCTTGCATTTTTGTTTTTCTTCCCGGGTTATTTATACCTTCTGAATCCAATTCTCCCTGTGCAACAAGAAAACTGTTTGGTTCTGCACATATATATTATATCTAGGATATACTATAACCTATCAACATGTAAAGGACTGCTTGCCATCTGGGGGAGGGGATGGAGGGGGGAAGGGGAAATATCGGAACAGAAGTGAGTGGAAGGGATAATGCTGTAAAAAAATTACCCGGGCATGGGTTCTATCAATACAAAGTTATTAAATAAATAAATAAGATTTGTCCATGGTTTTAAATATTCTTACAATGGATTGTGCTATACTTAATCAATCTTGTTATTCTATCTCAATCAATCAGGGGAAACGGAAGCCAGCCTCTACAAAATGCAACATGTTATAGCACAAGCATAATTATACCTGTAAGGACCTCGCTAGCATCCAGGACACCCCAAAATCAGCCAGAGTCAGGATAAACAAAAGTCCTTAATTTTGATTCTTGGTCTTAGAGGTAGAAGTGAAAGGGATGGAAGAGAATCGCTACAACTACCTTCTCCCTCACCTACTGCTGGGAGGGTGTCCCTGCCTAGTCTTACTCCACCCCCTACTCCCTCCTACAATCCTCTGTACACCAATCATTGAGCCAGTACGGATAGTGGAAAGGACCATTTTCCAAGCATATGCCCATAGAATACTCTCCAATGAGAAGTTAGCCTCAAGCGCTCAGCAGTCCTGATCTCAGTGCATTGAATTCTGGTGGAATCCTTCTTCATGGTTCATTTGATTCATTAGCCACCCATGATGAATGATACTTATTACCCTCTGCCTCATAATACTTTTTACACTTTGCATTAGTTGCTATATTAAAGTTTGTTCTAAAGTTGTGCCAGATAAACATGTTAAATATAATCATGTTAAATAATCATTTTAAAAATCTTATAGAATTATCCTATAAAATAGCGATTTTTGTGTGAATATTTGCATCTGATAAATCTTTCCAGGCTTCTTTTGTTGATTATTTGAACTTTAAAAAAGTATAAAGGCAATTAAAACTGTATGTGTGTGTGTGTGCTCACGTGTGTGTATGCATGTTCTATATTTGTTTTTTTAACTAGCTCTTTAAGTATTTAATGGGTATAATATGATAAAAATGACTTTCTTGATCCTATGCAATGCTAATTCTTTTCCTCTATTTATTATCTCCATTTTTTTTGCATAAAGAACATAGTTGTACATAGTTGTTTGCATATTGTCTCCTATATTAGAATGTTAACTCCTTAAGAGTAAGATCTATCTTTATGTCTTCAATACTTAGCAATGTCTAGCACAATAGTTACTTGATCAATGCTTACTGACTGACAGCAAAGGAGTTGCAGAAAAAGGAATCAGTGAGGTAGAAGGAGGTCTCTGAAAGTATGATATAATTCTGGAGATTAATGGGAACAAAGTGAAAAGATCTTTCATTTATAACTATGTTACAGGCAGCCATAATAGACAATGGTTTGAGATTTGTGTCTAATCTCATTTTCAGCTATTCACTTAATTACAAAAAAAATATAAGTTCTATTTTTCACTATCAGACTTTCTATCAAAAAATATTGGGAAGATGGCATAGTTGGTCAGAAAATTTCAAGCTCTCTATGAAACATCCTTTGTCCATTAATTTCCACTCCTGTATATATCCTTCTATCCCCTATTTATCCTCCTTTATTTTTTTATAAATTTTGGAGGGTGTTATACTTTTCATGTTATATATATATATATATATATATATATATATATATATATATATATATGTGTGTGTGTGTGTGTGTGTGTGTGTGTGTGTGTGTGTGTGTGTTTATACATACATACATACTTATTCCTCTGTATCTTATTTGTATAACATAATTACTATGTTTACCTTTTACTTGATGGTCTTACTTTTTAGAGTCAGATCATATTCAATTGTGCTCTAATCTTTCTTTTAAGCTTCCCAATTACTGGTGTCAGTCTTAAACATATGGTATACATTTCCATGTAAAAAATATAAACAATTTGTCCATAGTAAGTTCATTAAACTTATGGATATTGGCTCTTATGTGTTAAATTTCCTATTAAGTTCAGGTTTGGTTGAGACAAAGCCCTGAAATGTCCTTTTTTTTCATTCAATATTATCTACAGTATTACTAGATATGATATTTTGGCCACAGACCTAATTCTTTTGATTGCCAGTATATATGATTTTAGGAGTCTTTTATTGTGGCAACTGATAAATCTTGTACAATTCTAATTGTAATTATAGTATATTTTAATTGTTTCTTTTTTATTTCTTGCAAAATTTTCTCTTTGTGCTGGAGCTTTCAAAATTTGGCAATAATATCCCTATATATTTTCCATAAAGGATCTCTTTGAGATAGCGATCAGTGGATTTTTTTCCTATTTTTACTTTCCCCTCAAGTTCTATCCTTCTGGGACAATATTCTTGCATTATTTCTTGCATTATGGTACCTCTTTTTTTGGTCACAACTTTCAGGAGTCCAATTATTATTATATTTTTTCTTCTTGATCTGTTCTCCCGATCTGTTATTTTTCTTTTAAGATATTTCACAATCTATTCTATTTTTTCATTCTTTATGTTTTGTTTTGGTTTTTCTTGGTCTCTTATAGCTTCACTGGTTTCCCCTGTATGAAAAAAAAAAAAAAAGTGAAAAACTTACAGATTAAGCACATATTGATCAGAGACTGTTAGCTAAAAGTAGACCAGGCCTATAGGCCCCAGTCACGTGATTTTAGATAAGGCCTGGGATGTATTCCATTATCCAAAGAAGGAATGATGTGGCCAAAGCTGTACATCACCTTGTCTACTGCATTCCACTGACCAAATAGGGGGATAAAGATTTATGTGAACAATCACAACATATAGAGAATGGGATTTTGGAGGTTCTTTGTTTGAAATGTATAAAAGCTATGAAGATTTTCAAGGGAGAGGCTCTCTCCTGCTGTGAATTTGGCTCACAGACCGGGATGGGGTCCACTTCTCGAGATTCTAATAAATAATTCTGCTTTCTATGAGTGATCTCTGTAGTAGTCAATTTGGGTAGGTCTTTTTGTCCCAAACAGTTGGGAGCTCTCCCGGATGGGGTCTTTGGGGGGATGGCTGTGTACACCCCGGACAGGGACAGGCACCCACAGAGCAGTTTTCTCTATGGTCTCTGGCTCTGGGTATGCAGCCTCTTTCCTGTTTGGGACAAAAAGACTTACCCAAATTGACTACTACAGAGATCACTCATAGAAAGCAGAATTATTTATTAGAATCTCGAGAAGTGGACCCCATCCCAGTCTGTGAGCAAAATTTCACAGCAGGATAGGACCAGAGCCTTGAAAATGCTTACAGCTTTTATACATTTCAGACAAAGAACCTCCAAAATCCTACCCTCTATATGTTGTGATTGTTCACATAAGTCTACTGTTCCTCTAGTTGGTCAGTGGAATGTAGTAGACAAGGAGATATACAGCTTCTTCAGCCATGTAGTCCAGGCCTTATCTAAAATCACGTGACTCCAGAGAAGCCAAAATTGAGGCCTATGAGGCTTGATCTGCTTTAGAATCTTTAAGTTCTTCGTCTTTTCCCACACACTCCCTCTTAGACAACGGCCCAAGGCAGAGGTACTCAGTGGAAAGCAGAATTGAAGACTGAAGGATGCAGAGTCCTGATGGCTGGCAAAACATTCTGGAAGACTTACACATAATGACTAGAGGTATGCTTTCAGGGATAAGTCTGGAAGTCCATTGACTGAGTCAGGGGAGACCGCAAGGGATTAGTCCTCCTAAATTTGTTTTTGGTGGGGATTGCTGTCGAAGCCAAGGAAAGGACTTCCTGAATAGGCTCTCCAATGACTGCGAGCGTGAGGGTGACCTCCTCTGGTAATGGGATGGAAGCAGTCCAAGAATTTGTCAGAACAGTAGCTAGATATAAAAAGATAAAAGGAAATGTAAAAAGTAAAATTAGAGCTCTGCATCTGTCTGTGTGTGTATGTTTGTTTGTTTTGTGTCCTGTGTTTAAAAGTTAGCAAGCTCATAAGAGATAAGAATTCAACCTCTGTGTTGCAGGCTTAGAAAAATATCCGGCTGAATTGTTGGGAGTTGGAATTCATTCAGAGTAGTAATTTTTTCAGAGTGATTCAGAATGTATTCGTCTTAAATCATGGAATATCTAGGCATTCTTTGTGAAGTCAGAGAAATGTACTAAATAGGCTTGAAAGTTTAGAGGAACTCCGTTTGGATTCTGTGAGGAAAGAATGTTCAAGGTGAAACAAACTTCTCCAGGGGAGTCCTGGGAAAAGTCCCTAGTCTGTTTTGTTGATTTAAAAGCTCTGTTAAGTTTTAAGAACAATGATTAAGAAATTTGGGAACTGGTTATTTTAATGTTACTTAGTATAAAATTTGTTTGTGATTTTAAACTTTTTAACCTGATGTACTAATTTGTAAGTAAGGAAAAGAGTAAAGGGCAATAAAAACCTTATCTCAGTGCTTCTCAATGTATAGTCTAGAGAATCCTGGGGATCTCTGAAACCTTTTTAGAGGGTCTATAAATTCAAAAATGGTTTTTATTTCCAATATAGTAAATGTCTATAAATATGATACAGATAAACAAAACTGCTTTGGAGAGATCCTCAATAATTTTTAATAGGATAAAGATACTGAAAACAAAAGTTTGAGAACCACTGCCTTATCTGATTGAAACTCAGGCAGAAGATTTTAAAAATGATTTTAAGATGATTCTAAGATGATTCTGAAATTGTGGGTAATAATTTTGCATTGCCTTTGCATGCTAGATTTGTTTACTCTGAGTAAAAGATCTTGGAATTTGTTTGAATATTGATATCTTTATTACTAAAGGGAAAAAAATTGTCTATTTTAGTAATGGCAGAAAAAAAAAAGGAGTCTGTTAGTAGGATTAAAGGGAAAGAGCAATAAAATTCAAACTTAGCCTGGGCTGGGCCATAAAAGCTACCTGGACAGATAAGAGAGAGATACTAATTGTGGTGTGAGAAAAAATCTGGCAGAAGAAAGAAAAAAAGAAAGAACACTTTAAACAACTGCATTTAGTTTGATTCAGTATGTTACCTTCTGAAACATATTGGGTAATATGTTAACATTGTAAGTTATGTTTTATGGAGTTATCTAGCTATTCACTGTATTGTGAATCTTAAAAGTTCTGAAGGGAACTGGAAAGAAGAATGCAGGTGATTTATGAAGGATTGATTTGTAGAGTAAATTGGAAGCTTGAATGATATCAAGAAGGAATTGGTTGGAAAAAGAAAGGAAATAAACAGATTGCCTAAATCTTGAGAAGGATTCCTGTGCAGGAAATTGAGTTGCCTTTGTGCTGCAGCCAAACTGCTGAAGAAAGAAGTCTAATCTTTTAAAGGGACAAGCTGCTCTTACAAGGTGTTAATTGACTGAATATTTGTTTCTTTGAAACATAATGGTTTTCTTGTTTAAAGAACATGATCATTAATATGATCTATAATTTGAAAGTGTTATTTCAAAAAGTTTAATTGATGTTTTTAAGAACTTTTCAGATTCTTTTATGTGAAAATAGAAAGTTTTAATTAACTGTATTGATGCCAATTATTTAAAGGGACTCCAAGGATAATAGTTTTTGCCTTAGTCCTTTTGAAAATATTTTTTTCATGAGCAATATGTAGTTTGAGATTTTTCTGTGTATTGGGTATTTTAAAGCAAAATGATTGGTATAATATTCAATTTATGGAACATCTACTTGGGTATATAAGAATTGTGTGAACATTCTGGGATAAATTTCTTACTGTTAAAATGTGTACATTTTACATATGTAGATGATCCTCTTGTGGCAGGGAGGAAAAAGAGTGACCTTGTCTAAGTTACTATCAGTTTGTTAAATTATTTAGGAGCACAGGGACTGAGAATTTCCTTTTTTTTTGTAAACTCATCAAATGTGTTTTTTAAATTATTATTATAATTTTTTATTTACGAGATATATGTATAAGTAGTTTTTCAGCACTGACAGTTGCAAATTCTTTTGTTCCAACTTTTTCCCTCCTTCCCCCGACCCCTTCCTCTAGATGGCAGGTTGACCAATACATGTTAAATATGTTAAAGTATAAGTTGAATAAAATATATGTATATGTGTCCAAATAGTTAATTTGCTGTATAAAAAGAGTCGGATTTTGAAATAGTGTACAATTAACCTGTGAAGGAAATCAAAACTGCAGGTGGACAAAAATATAGGGATTGGGAATTTTATGTAGTGGTTCATGGGACTGAGAATTTCTTAAGACAAATTGCAATTTGTGAAAAGTGAGATAAAATATTTAAGTCATTGTATAAATGAAGGGAAAAAGAAATTACATCCTGTAAATTACTTGAGGGAAAGAATGGAAACAGTAAAGGTCAGGTATTGGCACATAGGGTATTGGTCACTGAAATTTTGACTAATCTTATGTTACCTAAGAATGTCGCAGTGATTCACGTGCAGGTGCACCAAAGAGGAGATTCAGTTGAGACAAGGGGAAACTGCTTTGCAGATGAGGAGGCAAAACATGCTGGAGAAGAGGAATCTGTAAGTATGGAATAAATAATGGTGCTAATTCTGGCATTTCCACCTCAAATGCCTACACCTTCCCTTACCCCAAAAGAGAAGCAGGAAATCCAAAGCCTTGGTGCTCAGGAGGATAAAGAAGGGCACTGGCTCCTCCCTGACGGCAGAGAGATACTGACCACAGCAGGTATGGAACATGTGCTCCAACATTTACATCAGGGCAATCCTTGGGGTGTTCAAGACCTGTGTGATGTGGTGCTGACTAAGTTTGTGGCACCGGCTTGTGCATAATAGCAGGCAACTGGTCAGCGGGTGTCCTGTTTGTCAGAAGATGAATAGGGCGACCCAATGACAAGTCCAAAAAGGAGGAAGGCCCCCTGGTACCAGGCCTTTCCAAAGCCTTTAGGTGGACTTTACTGAGCTGCCATCAGTAGGGTGTTTCAAATACCTGTTGGTCTTAGTGGACCATCAGACCTTATGGGTGGAAGCCTTTCCCCTTATCCCGGCAACTGCCTCAGCAAAGGAGTAAAAGTCCTCCTTGAGCATATCATTCCAGGGTATGGATTGGTGGAGCAGATTTTTAAGATTGGGACCAAGGCACCCATTTCACAGCTAAGATCCTCCTATCTGTGGCCCAAACTCTAGAAATATCATGGGACTTACACACCCCATGACCTCTGCCCTCATCAGGTAAAGTGGAAAGGATGGATAGGAAAATTAAACAGCAACTGAGAGAAATTGGCTGAGACACAATTGCCCTGGACCAAGTGCCTTCCCCTTGCCTTATTAAGAATAGAACAAAACCCCAAAGGGATGTGGGATTATCACTTTATGACTTATTGTATGGTCACCCTTATCCAAAAGGGATTCAAAATTCTTCCTTGGATCCAATATTTGAGACCAAGGATTTGTTTTTAAAGAAATATGTCATATCTGTACTGCAACATCTAAAAACTTTAGCACTAAAAGGGCTTATTGCTCAGACTCCTCCCTTAGGATTCACAGTGCCTAAGTTCTAGCTTGGAGACGGGGTTCTGGTTCCGATGTGGAAGGAGGACAAGCTGACCCCGACTTGGGACGGGCCCTTCCAGATCCTGTTGACTTCAGATATGGCGATATACACCAAAAAGAAAGGTTGGACACATCACACAAGTCAAAGGTCCCGTGGATACGCCAAAGAAGTCAGCAGTAGACACTGATTCAGGAACACTGAAAGTGCGGCTGAAATTACAGGAAACTTAGCAAAGACTGATGAGTTGTGCATGTAAAATTTTTTTGACTTTTGCCTCATTTGGGGAACTCTCTTGGGACTTTTCTTGTTTGTACTAGATATTACATTTTGTTGAACTGTGTTGTTAGGAATTAGGGATTTTATATACTATTAGGAAGAATGGGGTCTGAACTAAACCCAAAGGGTCAGAGACTGTGCCTTGTATATGCATGTATGATGTTATGTGGGTACACCTTTTGTATTGGTACCTTGAGAGCAGTGGGTATGAAAATACCTTTCAAACCCTGATCCAAACAATAGCCACTAGCTTTAGATTGACTGACTGTTGGATATGTGGGGGACCTGATCAACTTACACAGTGGCCCTGGGTCCTGTTCCCCTGTCTCCAGCCTAGATCTTGAGCAACAGGTCAGTAATACACAATGAAACAGGTTTCTGGTCAGCAGAAGAAAAGCATCACTGGTCCCTGACCAGTACAGTTTTAGGGAGATATTACCTGAATCAGTCTGGTACAGGGCCATGGATGGGAGAAAGCGAATGTACATGGACATTTACTAGCAGGCCGGAGAAGGGAGCTGTCATAGACTGCAGTAGGTATGTGAATAGATGGAACCAAACCAGTATAACTTGTTATGACGGATCAGTGGTTCACTGTAGCCAATGTTCTAATAGTAGTGAGGGGTGTGCGAGGAAAATGCCACCTGCCTGTTTAATCCCTGATCCAGAGGGACCCCAGATATGGACATGTACAACTTTGAATAGCATAGCACTAGGTTCAACTTACACTTCAAAGGAATGGAAGTGGGAGAATAGAGAAGACACTGTTAGGAAAATGTTTAATATTTTCTGGAGCCATCAGCATCTAACTAGGGAAAATGGTTGCACCTGCCAATGGATAGTGGAAAGTCATCTCTGGAGATGTAATTCTACTATGGGAGGAAGGCCCTTAGATCCCTGAGATATCAGGTATTTTCCACCTTCATATATTTTGGTATGAAGATAATCCTGCCCCGAAGGAGCATTATTAGATACCCATTTACCCAAAAATCAGACTGGGGTTTGTTATATAGGTATAATTAGATCTAAATTTTTCTTTCTCCCATCAAGCATTGGCAGGCAATTGGGGATACGGTTATATGAAGATTTGGAAAGGGAAACACAAAGTGCCCACTGCTCCCTAACCCACATTGATACTTCTTTGACCCAGACAAATTATGCCAATTGGGGGGGAGGGGGAGCGGGGAGATACCTGGCCTCCGGAGAGAATTATAAAAGAGTACAGACTGGCAACAGGGGCCCAGGATGGTAGTTGGGGACACCAAACACTGATATATATGTGTTAAATTGGTTGATTAGACTACGGGCAGTCCTAGAAGTAACAATCAATCAAACCACTCAAGCCTTAGACCTACTGGCTGATCAGGCAACTCAGATAAGGGAAGCAGTGTTACAACATTGGCTAGTCTTAAGACTATTTTTACTAGCAGAGGAAGGAGAGGTCTGTGGGAAACTGAATTTGTCCACTTGCTGTATGCAGATTGATGATAATGGGAAAGGAAATCACAAAGAACATACGTAAGATTGGGTTTAGAAATCTCCCTTTGGTACTGGCTGGTGGTCATGGTTCGGTGGAAGCTGGTGGAAACAACTGTTGGGATATGGATTAATAGCTATAAGTGGAATCATCCTGTTGCCACTATGTTTACCCTGTATGATTACATTGGTAACAAAAATAGTTTGGAAGTCACTGTCAAGAATCTTACAGACAGAAATGACCAGCAGGATGAATACAGAGAGGACTGGCGAGACTTACATGAACTGATGCTAAGTGAAATGAGCAGAACCAGGAGATCATTATACACTTCGACAACAATATTGTATGAAGACATATTTTGATGGAAGTGGATTTCTTTGACAAAGAGACCTAATTGCATTTCAATTGATCAAGGATGGACAGAAGCAGCTACACCCAAAGAAAGAACACTGGGAAACGAATGTGAACTATCTGCATTTTTGTTTTTCTTCCCGGGTTATTTATACCTTCTGAATCCAATTCTCCCTGTGCAACAAGAGAACTGTTCGGTTCTGCAAACATATATTGTATCTAGGATATACTGCAACATATCCAACATATATAGGACTGCTTGCCATCTAGGGGAGGGAGTGGAGGGAGGGAGGGGAAAAATCGGAACAGAAACGAGTGCAAGGGATAATGTTGTAAAAAAAATTACCCTGGCATGGATTCTGTCAATATAAATTATTAAATAAAAATTTAAAAAAAAAAAAGAATCTTACAGACAGTAGTGGCTAGAAGCTGGAAAATGAAAGGATGCCCATCAATTGGAGAATGGTTGAGTAAATTGTGGTATATGAACGTTATGTGATATATGAACAGAACATTATTGTTCTGTAAGGAATGACCAGCGGGATGAATACAGAGAGGAATAGCGAGACTTACATGAACTGATGTTGAGTGAAATGAGCAGAACCAGGAGATCATTATATACCTCAACAACGATACTGTTTGAGGATGTATTCTGATGGAAGTGGATTTCTTCGATAAAGAGAGCTAATTGCGTTTCAATTGATCAAGGATGGACAGAAGCAGCTACACCCAAAGAAAGAACACTGGGAAATGAATGTAAACTGCTTGCATTTTTGTTTTTCTTCCCGGGTTATTTATACCTTCTGAATCCAATTCTCCCTGTCTAACAAGAAAACTGTTTGGTTTTACACACATATATTGTATCTAGGATATACTGTAACCTATTCAACATGTAAAGGACTGCTTGCCATCTGGGAGAGGGGGTGGAGGGAGGGAGGGGAAAAATCGGAACAGAAGTGAGTGCAAGGGATAATGCTGTAAAAAATTAGCCTGGCATGGGTTCTATTGTGGTGAGCTTTTTCTTCTCAAAAAGCAGCCAGGTGATAAAAGTTCAGATCTTTTATTATCTCCAATATAGCCCGGTTAGCTTAGAGGCCTATCTCTCTGCTTGGTTCCAAGAGCTCTCTCCAAATGTCTTTAAATCCAAAGGTCTGGTCCTTCAGCCTCTGCCTCTGCTTTCTTCAGCCTCCAGCCAGCTCCAGTCTTCATGTCATTCCGGTGAAATCTCGACTTGTAGCGGCTTCCTCTGAAGAACTCCCCGACTGGCCCACTGAAGCTCTATTTATGCTAGTGCTCTCTGGCCCAAAGAGCTTCAAGGGAGGTGTGAACTCATTGAACTCCAATGAGTAAAGGTGTGAACACAAGCCTTGTATTAATTAGTTCTACTTAGTACCTTGTTTCAGGTTCTGCCCAAAACATCTTCTTGTAAGATTAGATCAACTCTAATTAGTTAGCAGTTAGTAAGGATTCCAACATTCTATCAATAAAAAGTTATTTAAAAAAAAAAAAAAGAATCTTACAGACAGAGGATGCCATTAAAATGATGATTTTACAAAAGGAGGGATGGGAGGCGGTAGCAGGGGATGAAGAGATTAACAAGCAATGTGTAGAGATGTTAATCCAATTTGACCACAATGTTAGTTCTTCATGAGGAAATATATATATACGTATATATTTATGAATAACACGGGGGAATTGTGTGGGAAAAAAAAAGTGAAAAATTTACAGAGTAAGCACATATTGATTAGAGACTGTTAGCTAAAAGTAGATCAGGCCTATAGGCCCCAGTCACATGATTTTAGATAAGCTTGGACTGTATTCCTCTGTCCAAAGAAGGAATGATGCGGCCAAAGCTGTATATCACCTTGTCTACTGCACTCCATTGACCAAAGAAGGGGATAAAGGTTTATGTGAACAATCACAACATATAGAGGGTGGGATTTTGGAGGTTCTTTGTTTGAAATGTATAAAAGCTATGAAGATTTTCAAGGGAGTGGCTCTCTTCTGCTGTGAATTTGGCTCACAGACCGGGATGGGGTCCACTTCTCAAGATTCTAATAAACAATTCTGCTTTCTATGAGTGATCTCTGTAGTAGTCACTTTGAGTAGGGCTTTTTGTCCCAAACATGCCTTTCCTAATTCTAATTTTATGTAAAGAATTATTTTCTTCTTTAAGCTTCTGTATCTCCTTTTCTAATTCATAATATCTTTCTTGGATGGTTTTTACTTACTTTTGTCACTGACTGTTGCATATTGTGTACCAAATCTATTCCACTGGTCCACTGCTCTTTTTCTTATCCAGTATTAGATAGTTTTGATTATTAGTGCTTTATAATATAGTTTGAGATCTGTTATTAATAGGCTACCTTCCTTTATATTTTTTCATTAATTATTTTCCCTTGATATTGTTGACCTTTTTCTACTTTAGTTCTTTTTAGTTTTTCCAGGTGAATTTTGACATTATTTTTTCTAGCTTTATCAGATAATTTTTTAATTGATTGATAGAGCACTGAATAAGTAAATTTATTTAGGCAGATATTTACTATATTGCTTAGCCTACCCATAAGCAAATGACATTTTTCCAAATTTTTAGATCTGACCTTATTTGTATGAAAAGCATTTGCAATTATGTTCATCTAGTTCTATGGTTTGTCTTGACAGATAGACTCCTAAGTATTTTATATTATTTATAATTATTTTAAATGGAATTTCTCTTTCTACTTCTTGTTGCTGGGCCTTGTTGGTCATATAAAGCAATACTGATGATTTATGTAGATTTATCCTATATCAGGGAACCTATATTTTAATAGAGGGAGAAAACACATAAGAGGAAGCAAAAATGGTGACAGAAGAGTAGGGGATAGAAGGCATGATGAAAAAGTCTTGAAAGTTTAAAGTAGAGTTAGGAGAGATATGCAGGATGTTCAATGTGGACCCTTTCTCAAAATGGAGATTAAGGAGAAACTCTCCAATGATTGGAGCACAAGGGGACAGATGGATGCTTCAGAGTGAGAAGGCCACAGATAATGAGGAAACAACTAAGGTAAGAAGGCAGATAAGGCATGGTGATGAAATCTGGGGAATCTTCCTGAGAGCCATGAGAAGAAATATTTTCTCCATATCCATTAATTTAGACATGAATAAGTGATCTTAAATTAAACCACCAGCACAACTGCCTTGTGAGGTAAATGCTCTTGTTATCATCCTCATTTTACAAATGATGAAACCAAGGGCTACTTGACTTGTCCAGTAATACATAGTTACTGTCTGAAGCCAATCTTGAATACCTAACTCCAGCACCAGTACTCTTTCTACCCACTAAACTACCTTGGAATTTAATACTAGGCTGTCTTGGAAAAATCATTAAAAGTTTCATCAAGAGATTAACCTGATCAAAGCTGTGCTTGTGGGTTCATTTAATTTTAAATAAAGGAGACATTGGATTTGTGGGCTAAAAAGATGTCAAAGATATTGGAAGAATTTGAAATTTAAGAAAAAACAAATAAGAAAGCTCAGAGGAAAATTAGGGAGAAATGATGAGAATGGATTTTAAACATAAAACTAAGAGGCCAATGGACTATTCAGATAAGGATAATCCTAAATGAGTGATCTATTAAAGAGAGGAAAGAGATTAAAGCATTTTACATTAAGATTGGATCTTTTCACATCCTCCACTCCTACTTTGGAGTGTGGGAGGCAGGACAGCTGGAGATATCAGTTTGGGTCAAAACCATTTTAGACCCTTTAATAGCCCTTGAGCTCTGAATTAGATAACTTTTAGAAGTTAGACTTCAAACACAAAGTATCTTAAGTTTCCCTACTGTGTTGGGACAAATAAGTAAAAGCTGATGATGGTAATGGATAGAAATGTCAGGACCAGAAGGATCATAAAAATAAAGCTTACCTTCCCACAGGTTCCAATTCATAGTTCCATAAGCTTTATAGGAATGTTTGCAAAAGTGATGGTGTTGATGGAAAAAAATGATATTTGGGCACTGAGAGATAGAGCTAATGATAACCACAGCAACTCTGCAAGTGAGTCTGAGGTTATGGGTATAAGAATAAGGAAAAGTACAATGGGGAGAAGTTGGCAAATATGTTACCATGTGTAAATTACTCCTTCATTAAAATCTCACTTTTTATGGTGTGACTTTGTGTAACTGTCCTCTTCTTTTAACCTGTGCAAACTGACCCACCATGTTCCTATTCAAGGTTTGACTTGCTCTTAGCACGGCTGCCTGGTTCATAGTAGGCATTTAATAAGTATTGACTAACTTCCCAAACACATTTCTAAAATGCTGAAAGGGAACAAAAGCACCTATATACAAACAGCTACAGAGGCAGAGGCAATATCCATTCTACCAAAATGACACATATACATATACATATATATATATATACACATATACATATAAATATAATCACTATACATTCCTGTAGTACAAATGGATATTGTCCCTTTGTCATTTTGCCTAACAGACTAATACCAAATAATTTCTTACACACATTCAAGAAACACATCTAAAATAAAATTAAACATCTTTATTTTTGTTTGCATATTATCAATCACTTCTTCAATAAAACACAATTATTGAACAAAATTCAAGCCCTCAACCAAAAAAAAATTATCCAAAACATTCCTTACAGTGAAAACTTAGCTAAATAAGATTTAACTTTATATATTATTTTATGTTGTAAAAGTCCCCTAGGCATACAAAACACAAGTATTGTTTGCCTCAGTGCCTAAATATTGACCCCCCATTATTTTTCCCCCAGAGAATACTGAAATTATGTTCTCAAATAGCTTACTCAAATAACAGGGTTGTGTTGTTTTGTTTTGTTTTGTTTTGTTTTGTTTGGGGGGGGGCATGATGAGCATCCTACTCATCATTTCCCATAGAACAAAAATACTCCATCACAAACACATACAACAGTTTATTGAGCCATTCCTCAATTGATGGGTATTCCTCAATTTAAAAAAAAAAATCTTTTTTTGTTCTTCCCTGAGTGGTGTTGTTAGGTCAAAGGATATGCATGAATTTATAGCCCTTTGGGCACAGATCATATCTTTCGATGATTTATCAGTTGGGGCTGGCTCTTATACTCAAATTCGTTAGCACAGTGCTAAAAAGGTCAAGATTGCACAGCTATTTTGGTATATATACTAAAACTGGTCCACAACCCAATACTCTTAATCTCTATGTGGCAGAGGTCAAATGATCTCCCAATGTTGCAGGCAGTGCTTTTGTCTATAAGCTAGAAAGCAGTTTCATCTATACTGGAGTTCTTGATGCTAATGACATCACAGAAGCACTCCTTCCCCCTCTAACTCCCACTTATTAAAAAATAAGTAAAAAGTGACTTAGATTCTAGGATAGTGTCTGTCTTAATATTAAAAATCTGAATGTTACATTGGAAGTTTTACAATATTATGCAACCAGACTTGAAATTTGAGCTGACAAACTGCCAAAAAAAAATGCACATCATCAAAACATGAGGATATACAGAAATGTGAACTAAGACTTAATAAAGAAAACTTCAGGTGTTGGTACCAGGCAAGAAATTCTTAGACTTTATCCAATTTTTCCTTGAAGCTCTCACTAAGCTGTTCAAATGCTAGCACCACATTATCAGTCTCGTCTTCACATAGTTCCCTCAAAGAAACACTGTAAGAAAGAATGAGAAAAGGTCATGTAGTTATATTAATCTTGGAAAATTATCTTCTTAGATGTCTGATTAGGCAAGATTTTAGTTTGTACAAAACATTCTTGTGGCAATTAAGTGGCACAGTGAAGAGTCAGAAGGACCTTAACTCAGACAATTAATACTTAACAGCTGTGTGACCCTAGGGAAATCACTTAAACTCCATTTGCATCAGAAAAAAAAAAAACCATAAAAAAAAAAGAAAGAAACACTTTTCCCCATTTTTTATATTTTCTTCAGAAGCCTTGGTTTTGTATGCAACTGGCAGGTGAAATTTTATGTGCAATCCTAAGGAGAAAATTATTTTCACAGTGGCCCTGCCAATAGACCATAGATTTTCAGAGGATTTTGCAAGAATCAATTTCTTGAAAAAGAGACTTCCATTGAAAAATTCAATTTCCTCTTCATGATTAATATTTTCTAAATTTCACAAATCCTAGGTAGTTAGATTGTATCTTTTCCACTTCCTTCCTTTTCAAGAGGACATTTTCAAACTTTCCTGATACTCTGTTCTACCTTTCAGCACCCAGTACATATCTTGCAAACAATAAGCAATTGATAACTATTATTGATGGATCAAGCTAAAGAACCCTAGATGGTATCTAGAACTAATAGAACCAATCTAGAACTAGAACCAATCTCCAGCAAACTTCATCAGTCAGATGAGGCAGAAGCATTGCCAATTGGATAAAACTTAGTCCTGCAATTATAAGGACACAACACCAGACAATATGGACACTACGGAAATTAAAAGCATACTTACCCAGGCCCCTAACATGATCAACATCTATGAATTAATACACAGGATGGTTGTCTTTGGAAATATGGGAAGGATGCTATGGGACAGGAAGCTACAAATAGAAATAGCATCTGGATTCGAGGATTTAAAGAGAAATCTGTGCTGCTATTCTCTAGTATTGCTAGAAAGCTTTTCCCCTGAAAGAGATTTCCCTAGAGAGGAACTACTCTGCTGGTCTCAATACACATGGTAGGACAAATTCAAATAGAGAATATCAATCAAATCAAAATTGCAAGAACTTCTAATTTCCCTAAGGCATTAATAGACATAGGATTTCTGATTAATAGTTTGTTCTAAAATCTTGAGAGTTGACTCATATCAGATTTTCTTAAATACCTTAGTCTATGTCAAGGTTGGGGAAAAAAAGTCCTAACAATACCTTATTAGAAAAGGCATAGAAAAGAGAGTTCAATCTGAGCATGTCCTGACTACCACTCATTTTCTGTGTAAGGTAAACAAATCAAATGAGTCTCAATTTCTTCATTTATAAAATGCATTTTCATAAGGTCCTAGGTCTAGAAGAAACCTTAGCAGTTGCCTGGTCTAATCAACGCATTTTGAAGATGTGGAAACTGTGACAAGGAAAGTTAACTCTCTTTTTCTATTTTCCTGGTACTCTACTTCCTCCCCTAAGACTCTGGGCTGCTCCTTGGTGAGCCTTCCACCATAACTAGCTCAAACTCAGACCCACTATGCTATTCCCCAACAATGGGGATGTCCAACTGGTCATCTTTGAGAAAGAAGGACCAACAACAACACAAAAGCATTTACTGTCATGGAACAACAGGTAAATATCTTCTTATCTGTCATGACATATATCCCCACCTCTCCCTTCACTTTCTACCTCTAACTCTAGGAGGAACAATCAAACCAACAATACTATTCCTGAAATTATTATCATTAAGTATTAATTAAAGGGTAAGAACAACAAAAATAACACACACACACACACACACACACATACACACCTTATCCTGATTTCATTGTGTATATGCATGTTACATGCATATGTATAAATATCATGAAAAAGTTATATATTGTTTATGTATGTGTATACATATCAATATGAAGTGTGTATCTTTATCTAAGTGTGTGTATGTGTGTGTGAATACATACATTGAAAGATCTCTGGCAAATACTAATTCTGTGACAATGTGGGGGAATGATACAGAAAATGGCTTTCCATCTCCTATAGCAAATCTTTATTGCTTACCTGACCACAACATCTCTCAGTCATCATCCTTTATACTTTATCCTAACATCATGTGAGCTTTTGCAAGACAGGGTCTATCTTGTTTTTTTGTATTTGCAATCTTAGAACTTCACATGTTGTTTGGCAATATTTATGAACACTTTTACTTTCACTCATTCATTCATTATCCTAGGTCACATTAGGTGATCTCTAAAGTTGATTTGAAGTCTTACTGCACAAGCTGGAATGGCCCTCTAAAAATTAGGAATTTGCCTATAGCAATATTTTTTTTTACTTTAGATTATGTGACTTTTATTGAAATATGAAGATTGTATATCTCTTGACAACCATCCTTTATTTTTTCTTTTATTAAACCTTTTTATTTTCAAAACATATGCATGGATAATTTGTCAACATTGACCCTTGTATCCCTTTGGAACCCTGTGTTCCAAATTTTCCCCCTTTCCTCCACCTCCTACACTAGATGGCGTAATCCAACATATGTTAATCATGTACAATTCTTATATATATATATATATATATATATATATATATATATATATATATATATATATATTTCCACAAATATCATCTATAGCAATATTTAAAGGTAGTCTCCAACTTAAAGTTCTTTGCATACTGATCTAATTCCCACTGAATGATTAGTGGCCAAAGAAGTTCTTTTTCTTCCCCAGAAACATTTTCTTTGTTTCCTCTTTCATATTTGTCATTAGCCAGCTGCTGACTGGTCTCCCTCCCCCCCCCCAATTCCTAGCTTTGTTTTCCATTTCTCCCCCCTGCAGAATGGTTCCTAGGGTGTTTGTGCAATAGCACGCTTGGGAGGGATGGGAGGAGAACAAGGGAAAAGATCTATTTTCTCCTCCTTTTCTTCTACCATTGTGGTGAGAATACTCAAGTTCCAGCAAGCCCCACCATTGGCTATCTTCTGCCCTCCCTTCCCTCAACTCTTGTACCTCTTCAACTTCTTTTGAATTAATCCCTAAGACTACATAGTTTTGATCTCCTCTGAAATGGATAAACTTTACTCAAATGCTTTGTCTGAAGATTTGCCATTTATCTGTCACCCACTGGTGATTTTTATCTTAGTAAGAGAGGAGTAGAGGGTTGGGAGAAGATTTGATGTTTGTTATCAATTTTTTGTTTGCTTATTGTTTTTTAAGGTCTTAGACAATTTCAAAAATGGTCACAGACTGAGGGAAGAGAGAAAGCTTGGTATGAGTGTGGGCAGCCCGCTTAACTTTATGGGGGGGCAGCGGAAACTTCCCAAGACTAACTTACAAACAAGTTGACACACACACACACACACACACACACACACACACACACACACACACACTTTTTTTCCCCACAGGATTATTGCTAATTCGTTCTCTTAGCTATCAAAACAATTCAGATTTGTCTTCCTAATAACAGCCAGACAGTCAATAGCATTCACTATGTGTTTTGATACAAAGGCAAAATTCTAGTAATTGCCCTTACAGAGCTTACATTCTAATAGGGAAACCAAATATAAGAACTAGTACATTCTAAAAAATGGGAGGTGATCCCAGAGGGAAGAAATTAAGAGTGGGAGTTGGGAAAGGCCTCTTTCAAAAGGCAGACTTCCAGTAGAACATTAAGGGAGGTCAGGGAAGTCAAAATGCCCTCTAAGCATGGAATCAGTTACTAGAAAGCTGACTTTCAGAATCAGAATCAAAATCAGAACATGGAATGTCATGTTTGAGAAAGAGCAAGAAGGCCAACATCTCATGGAGGAGATAAAATGTAAGAAGCTTGAAAAGGTAGGGCACAAGTTAGGAAGGGATTTAAGGGCCAAACAGAGGACTTTATATTTCTTTGTATTTATCATCAAGGCAATAGGGAGCCATATGAATTTATTGAATGGAGTGTTGAGAGGATATTTGATAGAGTCAACCAGTTGTATAAGAAATGATATTAACAGTAATAATAGCTAGCATTTATATAGTATCTACTATGTGCTAACCACTGTGCTAAATGCTTGTCTCATTTGTAATGAAAATTACTTAGGCAGCTGAGTAGCAGATGAGTTTGAGCAGGAAAAGACTCGGGGCAGGGAGAAACTATTATTATTGTTCATATGTAAGGTGATAAGGGCCTATGCCAGGGTGGTAGCAATGTAAGTGGAGAGAAGAGAGTTAAAAGAGAGAATTACTGCTGATTTGGATGAAGGAACAAAGACTTATGGCCTCAAGGAAACCCTGTAAGAAGGGTTTCCCAGAAATGTTAAACAATAGCAAGATTTTCCTGAGAATTCCAGTCTTTGTAAGAAGATTCCAAAGGGGTCCCCATTTAGACTTCATCAAGGTGGGGAAATAATGACCCACTGGAAATGATCCACCAACAAAGGCAAAACCAGCAAAGACAGAAGTGACCTTATCAGAAAAAAAAAGCCTGAAATTTTTGTAGGGTACCTGATAGATTGAAGGATGAGGGAAAAGTCTTTCAGTAACATATAAGCTTCACCTTCATTGATCCTAAATAAAACAAAATGTCTAAATTAATAAACATTTACAATAATTTCTTTAGCATTTTTACTTTAAAACATTTAAATAAACATTTAACATAATTTCTTTACTATTTTAAAAAAATTTCTTTACTCTTATCAAGTTAACTTACAACTATAGCTGTTCATTTCGACAATATACTTTTAAGTTTCACCTGCCTGGCAAAGTGAACATAACAGAGATTTCCTAAACTCCTGTCCTATTTTCCAAAGTCATGGGCATAAAAGATTCCTTATCAGCCTCCACTGTCCATCCCTCCCACCTCTGGGCATCTTTAAACAACCTTTGAGATATTAATTAGCATTTCTGTAGACAGATCTGGCACCTGGATGCATCCTAGATGCAATCCATCTGGCTCTTCTTTGATCCTTCCCTGTGAGCTAACAAATTTCCCCTGGTACTTCCCTTGAAAAACCCCCAAGATTGTATTTCCTCTGTTAAAGATGTGTTCATGATGAATGTCATGAACACATGTTCAGTTTTTTTCATGGCTAAACTCACTATGAGGTACTCTCTCTCTCCTTCATATTGTCTTTCCTTTAATGGCATTGTCCTCCTTATTATAGCTAACTCTGGTTAATCTCCTACAGAGCTTTAATCTGCTAGTCAGGTCTCATGGTATATTCCTTTAATGATTTCTTCCAAACTTATTTCCTTGGTAACCCTATTACTCTCCCAAATCTATTTCACATTTACTACTTCTGGTGTCTATTTTATCTCTTCATTTTGTCTGTAGCCTTTTCTCCTAAATAAATATCCCTTTGACAAAGAGAATGGCCAGTGTGAATTTGTCACATGTTTATTTTAAACTAGGAATTACTACTCTGACCTTATCATTGATATGTGACTTTTCTAATCAAGAACATTTAATAGTCTCCTACTGCCTCCCAAAAGGCATCCCTGTCCTCCTAGATTTGGTGCCATTCTTTCTTTCAATGATTTGGTTCAATTCAATTTAATTCTCTAATTAAGTAACTGCTTTATGCAAGGCATTTTCTTCCAATGGAGCATTGAATGGAGTCTTAATATAAAAACAAATTAGCTTTTATGCCCAGCAGTTCATGTCCTAGATCAGCTTCAGAGTTTTAGAGTTAGGATAGGTACTCTGGCATTTTGAATATTGCTTTGGATAAAAGATTGAGGAATTATGAGATCAAACCTCCATTACAAGGAATTTTCAGAAGGGTAAAGAAATAACAAGGCTTTCCTAAGTACATAGATAAACAGGAATAATTCTATGACTATGAGGAGTTTACATTCTACTAGGGAGTATAATATATAGTAAATGCAAGGTATACATATATACCTTTATGTGTGTGTGTGTGTGTGTGTGTGTGTATGTGTGTATGAAGTCATTGCAAAAGAAATGCTACTTCCCTACATATATACTTTGTCCCAAGAGTTTGCTGCCTTGGTATAGAGGATAGAGAGCCAGCCTTGAGACAATAGAGACTTGAGATCAAATGCTAAATAACACTCATTGGCAGTGTGAGCCTGCACAATTTACTTAATCTCTCAATATGCTAGGCAACTCCAGAAAATTGCATTGAAAGTACTGACCTGTATTGATATAAGGAATTCCCTTATCTAAAAGTTCCCTCAACCAAAAAAAGGAACAAAGAAAAAAAAACAAACAAACAAACAAACAAGTCTGGCATCTCTCCTTATGTTACATTCCAATCAAACTATTTTCTTTTTCCTATATAAATTCTACCCTGTTAAGCCTCTGTATTACTGTTCAAATTGTTTCCAGTGTCTGAAAAGAATTCAGTGCTCATCTTGAATATTCACACATCCTTTGTGTGTAGAAATGCTACTGATTTCTTTAAAGTCCACTTCAAATGTCACCTTCCCCAAGGAACTGTCCTTAATCCCCAAGTCAATGGACTCCTGAGAGGACAAGTACAAGATAATGGACCCGAATTTTGAACAGCAAACCAGACATACTAAAAAGGATAAGTTGGTGTATAAAGATATTAGATCCAACTCCCTTGTATTGACATATATTCAAGAACAGTTAAATCCCTTGAAGTAAGGATAGATCCCTGATTATAAGGAGAACTGGATTTTTAAACTTAATCCATGACAGACCAGTTCTATTCTGAACCAAGTTTACAAATAGAGAACTATTACTTCAGCTGTTAAAGGACAAAAATAATTAAGTATAATGTACAGATTTAATTTAGCCTTGTAAGTAGCATATTGCACTAAGAGTCAGGAGACCGAAGTTCAAATCTTGCCTCTAACATTTATTAACTATATGGCTGGCATTAAATTCTTAATGATAAAAATCATTACCTACCTGTTATCTTGTTCTATTCCTTTCAGAGAACCATGTTTATAGAAATCAAGGACATAGGCATTGAGTGGCAATCTTCTCCCTAGAGTGTCAATTTTCTCTAAGTAAAGCACAGGAGCTTGGGAGGAAGTAACACCAATTGTCCGTAGAATGATCTGAAAAAGAAGTTTCCTTCAGTTTACCCTTCATGTAAGTATTTATTACATTATATTTTTTATTTCATGGATTATCTTTTAAAATGGAATAAGAGATGTCATCAAGGAAATATGTAATAAGATACGCTTGTTACTTGAGAGACAAAAGATGATCAATCAGAATACTTTATCAGTAGTCTCTTGATATCAACAGAAAGGGGAAAGTTCTCCATTATGTTGAATAGAGTCCTTGTAGTTAACTTATGGGAGGAGTTTTCTAATTTTTTTTTAATTTTCAATGCTATTTTAACTTTTCAAATATATGTAAAGATAGTTTTCAACATTTATTTTTATAAGACTTTGTATTCCAAATTTTTCTTCCTCCTTCCCTTGCTTTCTCCCTCCCCAAGAGAGCAAGAAATCTGATATAGGTTAAATATATACAATTCTTTTAAACATATTTCCATATTTGTCATGTTATGCAAAAAAAAAATCAAACCAAAATGGAAAAACCACAAGAAAGAAACAAAGAAAAGTGAAAATACTATACTTCTATCCATATTCAGTCTCTCTCTGAATGCAGATGGTATTTTCCATCTCAAGTCTATGGGAATTGCCTTCAATCACCTCATTGTTGAGAAGAGCCAAGTCCACCATTCTTGATCACCACATAATCTTGTTGTTACTATATGCAATGTTCTTTTGGCTCTGCTCACTTCACTTTGCACCAGTTCATGTAAATCTTTCTAGGCTTTTCTGAAATCAGCCTAATTATCCTTTTTTTTATAGAACAATAATATTCGATTACATTCATATACCATAATTTATTCAGCCATTCCCCAACTGATAGGCATCTACTCAATTTCCATTCAAAAAGGCCTTCTACAAACATTTTTGCACAGATGAGTCCTTTTCCCTCTTTTGTGATCTTTTGGAATACAGTGGTACTGCTGGATCAAAGCTTCTGTACAGTTTTACAGCCCTTTTGATATGGTTCCAAATTGCTCTCCAGAATGGTTGGGTCGTTTCAAAAACTCCACCAATAAGGCATTAGTGTCCCAATTTTCTCACATCCCCTCCAATATTTATCATTCATTATCTTTCCCTGTTGTCTTAGCTAATCTGAGAGGTGGGAAGTGATACCTCACAGTGAGCACATGAATTTTATAGGATGAACAAGCCTGGATGAATTGTAATTTAAATGGTTAAAGGGAACTCTGAAATAAATATGATCATAGATCCATTGGTATACTGGAAAATTTTTATTTATGTAAGCTAAATCCAACTTCTAGAAACACAATCATTTGTATTATTGTTATTCTCATCAGTACTAAAACACATAAAGAAAATTTAATACAGTAGATGGCATGGTTTGATAGAAAACCGACATGGGAGGAAGAAGACTCCTTTTCAAGGTCTGTCTCTGGTAATAATATGAGGCAAGACATTTAACCTCTCAGTTCACTAGGCAATTCCTTAAAACAATTTTTTTAAGGAAAAAGTATTGATCTCTACATTGATAATGATAATTTCCACATCTAGGAATTGTTTATATCAGTGAAAGTGTAGGTCTAGCTCCTATTCCTGTCATTATTAAAATGTAGTAGGATGTGATAGATCAAGAGTCAAGAAAGAATCAGAAAGAGTCAAGTTCAAGTTCTTCCACTGATACACTACTGGACATGGGATTCTCAGTCTCTCCAAATCTCTTTCTTAAGGCTCTAAGTAAGGCTATAAAAGGAGCTTTCCCGCTAGAAAACAGATAAAATCACAGATCTGGAACTCCCCTCACAAAAAAAGAAGAAAATCATCTTTATAGCACTCATTTAAAGAAGGAGTAGATAATAGAAAAAGAAAGAGACTATTTGGAAGCAAATGTGTATGTCTTGTTAATGAAAGAACTGGATCTCACAATGGTAGAATGCTGAGCTCTGCTTAACACTTTTCAGTTTTGGAAAATAAAATGACCTGGACATATGGAACTACCACATCATAATTATGGCACTCTTGCCATCAGACAGAAGTTTGATTACATTTCAAACCATGCTAACATGGAGGCTTATTTTCATTTCATATTTCTAATTAGAAAAGGAAATACAGGGTACAAGGAACAGTGGGTAGCCCATAACTAGTGTCTACCAAGTAAATGTATACCAAATAAGCCCAAATAAAAGAATTTAGATGAATGATTTTTACCTCATCTGATTTTTTTAAAAGTATGATCTTATATGAATTCATCAATAATGAAGAAAATGGAACCAGGAGACAATAACTATTACAAGGTGAACAAAGAAAATGCTGAATGACAGCTCCATTCAGCTTCAATTGGTCACTGACAATCTTATATATAGAAGGCAGACAATTAAAAACCTTTCCCTCCTCTTAGTATAGAGAGATGTTTGCTTGGTTAGTTAATTTTGCTTAATTATTTCCTTTGTTATAAGAAAAAGTCCTCTGGTAAGGTAGGGATAAGAAGGCTGATGATTATGATATAATTTTTTTTAAAGTTATCTTTCTTTAAGTCTAGGCTTTCTATATAAACGTGTATCTGTTGAGAAGGAAGAAGGGAGGGAGGGAGGGAAGGAGGAAGGGAGAAAGGGAAGAAGGAAAGCAGGAAAGAAGTGAGGAAGAAAGAGGGAAGAAGGAAGGAGGGAATTAAGAGGGAAGGAAAGAAGGAAAGGAAAGAAGGAAGGAAATGAGAAAGGAAGGAAAATATATATATGAAGGATTCACTATATGCCAGGCACTGTCCTAAAGAGATGAAGAAATCCTACAATGAATTCAACACAATTCTCCAAATGAATCAGTAGATACTTTCATAATCAGTCCCATAGTCACTTTAGGTGAGTCAGTGACACAGATATAAAAGTGGATCTAAGGAAGAATGCCTCTCACCATCACTACCACCCCTCAAGTCTTTGAAATTATTGTTCAGGCTGAAGAAATAAATGAAGACAAAGTCCATAAACCACTAAGAAACTATTACATCCCTATAAATGCTGTCTACACACATAATAGGAAGATCCTTAATAAAAATGTGAGGAGAAAAAAAAATAGGCTTTCTCAGTCCATTTTCTCTATCAGCCTACATCTTCATAATCAGACAAGGGAAAATTGTGTAGAGAATACACTGACACTGATCAGTGTGCTCATTCTTTTATTATTAAAAAATTGAATCAAGAAAGCAAAGGATAGTCCAAAAGGCTGTCTTCTTTGAATATATTGACATTATAAAAGATATCTTGGCAGATGTAGTTAGAGATAGTGGTGATGAGTGACTTTTGTTTGCCAAAGAAATTCATTTTTCTCATTAGAGGCAACCCAGTTCTTCAAGCTGGACCTAGAGTCAGAAAGACTTAGTAAAAATCTAGCTTCAGCCACTTACTAGCTGAATGATTCAAGGCAAGTGCCTCAACCTCTGTTTGTCTCAGTTTCCTCAACTGTAGAAGGGGATTAATAACAGTATCTATCTCACTGAATTGTTGTGAGGATCAATAAGATTTTTAAGGCACCAAGTACAGTGCCTAACACATTAGTTCTAGCTAAATGCTTATTCCCATTCTTTCCCACCTTCCACACATTAGCTCCCCTTATGGAGAATGTTCTGCATTGGAACAAAAGAAGAGCACTATGATTAATAATGAAGTTCAGATATTCCTTAATGTGGATAACACTACAAAGATTCAAGTAATCATGAATGCTATAGAGATCCTTCATTGAGATTCACAACTACTCAAAAGAGATAAACCTAGCAGTACATTCAGGAAAAGGCCAGTGGTTAAAGATTTAAACAATACCTATTTTCCAAATCATAATACACATTTGGATGAGCAACTGACTCACTGAGACAGACTATCACTATATTTTGAACAAGCACTGGAGATGGACAATAAGCTCAACCTAAAATTAACTAGGAAAAAGAATATAGGCGGGATTGAATTTGAGAAACTGTACAATGCTTTCAACATAAAAAGACACTTCGGACAGAACCATCTCTTTGAACACCAAATGCTCTTCTAAGGATATTTATAGCTGGAAATCAGAAATATTACAGTCTCTCAGGGGTCATCAAACTACGGCCCGTGGGCCAGATGCGACAGCTGAGGACGATTATCCCCCTCACCCAGGACTATGAAGTTTCTTTATTTAAAAGCCCACAAAACAAAGGTTTTGTTTTTACTATAGTCCGACCCTCCAACAGTCTGAGGGACAGTGAACTGGCCCCCTATTTAAAAAGTTTCAGGACCCCTACATCAAAAGTGACAAGTCTCTTAAAAAGCAAAGGATTAATGCATGATATACATAAATAGGTTGCACAATGTTATTAACAGTGATCTGTGAGCCAAAAGAGGTATAACTATACCATTCAGGAATTATATAATTAGACAAAAGACTTTTGGTCATGTTGTAAGAGCAAGAATAACATGTACTTAGATCTAGATAGATATCTCTTGATATAGACATATATAGCTATATTCATATGTGTGTATATATAATATATGATACATGTACATGTAGAATAATAGAATCTATGCATATACACACATACAAAAACAGAATTTGAAGATAATTTTGTGGAAAAAAGAAATAATGCAGAAAGAAGAAAGAAAATTCACAGAAAGCAGAACACAGATTAAGATGACATGACTTCCTTTTATTTTGATGTTATCTTGTTTTGTGTTTATTTGAGGTGTATTTATTCATTTTTCTTAATTAAAAAAACAAAATTAATTCCATTTTCTCTTTTTATCTTTAATAAAAGGATCAAAGATAATTTATCTTGCTTTCATAAATTTAATATGTTGTGTATATATTTTTGTCTGCTGTATAATTTTTTTATTATTTCTAGAATGTGTTCTTTATCCCATATATCATTTTTAGTTTCCTTTTAGGTCAATATCTTTTGGTTATATTTTCTATCTTGATTATTATTTTATTTGATTATAAATTACAAAGGTGGAATTTAAAACTTATTCCTTTATAAATTCATTTACAACTTATCTATGGTCTAAGAACATATTCCATTGTGAATATACCATATATATGGGGAGTAAGAATATACATATACTTATATGTATATGTAAAGCTATAGAATATATTTTTAATAGTAGTACATTCAAAACTATAACTCCTTTGTTATTTTATTGCTTAATCATAAAGTATTAATGAGATGTTGAAATATCCTGTTATTGATTTTCTAATTTTCTTTACAACTCTTCTTTCATAAACTTAGTTGATATGCCATTTAGTAAATGTTTCATAATTCTATTTGTCATTGAAAATAACATCTTTAATAATAATAAAATACTCTTTTTACTTTTTATTAATACTTTGTAATTTCAACTCAAGTTTGCCTCAACATTCAACATCAATGCAACTTTAAAGAGAGCCTGAGGATACAAGTACAAAATTAAAACAGCCCCTGCTTTCAATGAGATTACATTTTAAAAGGGGAGACAACTTGTGTACATATATAATCATATATAAAATGAATATAATTACAAGGCAAATTGGGGTGAGAGGAAGGTATCAGTAACTGGGACAATGAGAAGGGATTCAAGCAAAAAGTCTCATTGTTTTGAAGGAAACTAAGGATCTCAAAAAGTAAAGGTGAATACACCCCAAGTATAGAGGATAACCTGACTAAAAAAAGGCATAGAGATTGGAGATAGAATGTTGCATTTCAGGAAAAGTAAAGTCAATTTGGCTGATAGAAGAACATGGATAGGGAAGTGTTTGTAATAAGCTTGGAAAAGTAAGTTAAAGAGTGTTCATCAATGGCTTTAAATACCAAAGAGGAGAATAAGTTTTTTGTCCAAGAAGTTATAGAGAGTTCCTGGAGTTTACTAAACAAGGGAGTGACATGGATAGATCCATGCTTTAGAAATGTCATTTTTGGTGCTATGCAGAAGCAATATTGGTGAGAGTAAAGATATAAGACAACAGTGTAAGGAGGTTATTGTAATCTATCAGGCAAGAGGAAATGATGACCTGAACTATGGTGGAGATCATGTGAATGCTAAAATGTGGGGTAGATAAGAAAGATTTTGTGGAGGTGGAATCAACAAGACTTGACAACTGATCAGATCTATGACAGATAATCTTTATGCTTCTAAAACTTGTATTAAGCAAATTAAATTTTTAGTTAACCACTTAGCTAGCATCCTGTAAAACTGGTTCATTACCAGTTTACATTAAACATTTTTTAGAAACTTTCTTAAGTGTTTTTCTGAAATTTAGTAAACAGCTGCTTTTTTTCTATTTTTAGCAAATCTTATCATTCTTAATCCTCGCTCTGCCTTCTGGTACATTACTTCTATCTATATTGTTTCTATAACTGTCTCCAACTGAGTAGCTTTCCTAGGTTTTTTTTTTTTTTTTTCTGATTCTTCCGTTATTTCCCTTAGACAGCCCTCAAGTTCGGTTTTAAACATATTCTTTTGTTTTGTATATTTTCCGTTGATATCTCCCTAAGATTCTACAAAGTAATTTTTTTATTACTTTGTGATTTTTTTAAACAAACTTTATTTTTCATTTAATTCTTTCAATTATTCTTTATTAAGAAAAATCTATTCTTGGTAATTTTTTAGCATATCATTTCTCTAAATATTTTACAGGAGCTTTTAAAAAAACACATAATAATGTTTTATTGAATAAGAGAGTTTGGTGCTATTGTTTTGATTTGCTCCTTCCTTTGAATGGCTTATTTTCAGTCTTCTGTGACTTTCTAGTTTAGCTTCTTTCTTTCTTTCTTCTTTCCTTCTTCCCTCCTTCCCTCTCTCCTTCCTTCCCTCCCATCTTCCCTTTCTCCCTTCACCTTCCCATTCTCCCTCCCTCCTTCTTTCCTTCCTTCCTTCCTTCCTTCCTTCCTTCCTTCCTTTCTTCCTTCCTTCCTTCCTTTCTTCCTTTCTTCCTTCTTTTCTTCCTTCCTTTTTTCCTTTCTTCCTTCCTTGCTTTCTTTCTTTCTCTCTTTCTCTCTCTTTCTTTTTCTCTCTTTCTTTCTTTCATCTTCTCTGCCTCTAGTGTCTCCTCCCTTTCCTGATTTGGTAAATTTAAAAGGAGAGAACAAGCATTTATTAAGTGCAAACTATATGATAGATGCTGTGCTAGTGATTTATAAATATTATCTCATTTGGTCATCACAAAAACCTGAGAGATAGGTGTTATTGTTCCCATTTTACAGGTGAGGAAACTGAGGTGGGCAGGAGCTAAGTGACTTTTCCAGGACTGCATGACTATAAAGTATCTGGGATCAAATTTTGACTCAGATCTTCCTGACCCCAGGCCCAGTACTCTGCCCATTAAGCCTAAGTGAGTGCATACAAACTCATCTAACCCAATATATCTATTCAACTCAAGAATATCCACCACATTTTGCTATCTGCCCTGCTGCAATTCATTAACTCCTCCATCCACCAAACCCTAATAAATACATATAAACACACAACACACATATATATGTGTATGTATGTAAATGTATATGTGTACATTTGTGAGTGTGTGTATGTGTATGAAGAGAGAGAGAGAGAGAGAGAGAGAGAGAGAGAGAGAGAGAGAGAGAGCACATTCTATTAGAATGTAAACTTTTTGATGAACAAAATGGTCTATTTTGCATTTGTGACTCCAGAGCCTGGTGCACAGCAGATACTTAATAAGTGCTTTTATTTTTCATTCATATTCTTTAGTCTCTCACTTGAGAATATTATTGAAACCAGTGGCTTTAACTATAAAACCCATGCAAATGACCCCCAAAGTATGGAAACTAGATATAAAGCTTTGTCCTAAAACACTGCTTTATTAATTGTCAAAAAAGGAAATGAGATTAATCAATAATGAACTGTTCTTAATGAACACCTGCTGGCCTCTGAGATTACTGGATCCTTTTCTAAATGTTTACTAAACATCTCTTTTTAATATGGTCTAAACCAAAGGAATTCATTGTCTCTGGCTGATAGTTATATGACCCACCTCCACTATTTCTTCCCACTAATTTAGCCTTCAACCACTGCTAGACTTATTTTAGTTATAAAAAGACCTAGCCACATCATTGAAGCTAGATAGCACAGGGGATAGAGTCCTAAGTTTGGAATCAGGAAAGACTCATATTCCTGAGTTTAAATGTAACTTACAATATAAGTCTAAGCAAGTAATTTACCCCTTTTTGCCTTAGTTTCTCATCTGTAAAATAGGTAAAGAAATAGCAAGCCACTCAAGTATCTTTGCCAAAAAACTCCAAAATGGGATGACAAAGTTCAGATAAGATTAAAACAACTAAATGACCAGAGTCACATTATTGCTCCATTCAAAATTCATTAAAGGCTTCCTATTGAATAAAGTTCAAACTTCTTTAAAATTTTATTCACTAAGAAATTTCTGTGGGTTATAGACTCCTAGGGCTGTCCTCATAGCATAGCTGAAAGCCAAATCCCAAGTAAGTTCCTTAAGATCCTACAAAAAAAGAGATCATTTTAGGAAAATGATAGAGCAGAGAATAACTAGGGCTTGTTTTCCTAAATATTTGTGTTGAAATTGTATTTTTTGTCAGCACAGGCACTTCAAGTCTATACTGACCAATAGGAACACCCCCATCCACCCTGTTTTCCGCATTTCCCTCTCTGGCCTCTTCCACTTACACTGTCAATATTCTTTACTTGAAGTAAATCTTGATTTGTTACTCCAGAAAGACACACAAAGGGTGAAACAGCAGATCTGCTCTCTTTGCAACTCATCAGATGAGATGCAAGCTGAGAAGTGGCACCTCTTTTACCTGTGAATTCTGAAGGATTCAAATTGGAATAAGTTAGTTCTTAGGATCAAGAAATATGTTTGACACTTTTTCTAAGATAGGCAATCTTGACCTTGGAGATACAGATAGATTTTTTAAGGAATCTAGAGTCTATGTATTTAGAGATTAGAGATTAGATATGGGCAGGGGAGGAGGATATACATGATGTGTGTATAGATCCAGATGGAGGAAAGAGAAGGATAGAGATGATAGTGATAGAGGATAGATAGAGAAAGAGGAGAAAATAAATACATAAAAAAGAGAGATTGAGATATTGATATAGATGATCTAGATATAGGTACAGTTATAGAGTCAGATAAATAACAATAGAAATATAGACATTATGTAGAGGCATAGAAAGACAGAGGTAGTGATATATAAATATAATGTATAGACATATAAAACTGTTTCAGGCTAAATGGTTTCCTTCATAATTCTACTAGAAGAATCAGAATTTAGGAATATCCATAAGGACCAAGTTATGTCAATTGATTAATTTTCTGTTCATTTTTAATCCACAAGGCAAAAAACAATTAAGTAAACCTGAAAATGTTTACTTTAAACTGTTAATAAAATGTATCAGTTGACATTTTTGGTTTTCCTAGTATTTAAAACATTCTAAGAATAGTTCCATAGTCCATAAACTGCCAAAGGGGAACATAACAGTCCCTACTCTAGGGGAAACTTTTTATCAAGTCATTCAAGTCTGTCTTCTCCCAGACTTAGCTAATTGGTGAATAGGCTTGTCTCCTATTCCCGTCATCTACTACCCCTAGATACTCTTACTCAAATGACTAGCAATAACAGAGCCACAGGAAGCTTTCTTAGAATGACTGTTTGTCTTTTGTTTCTTGTTTGAATATACTTTTAAGCAATACCAAGAAATGCCCATGGCTACCTTCTGTCTCTATATCTTAATCTCTTTCATCTCTATCCATTCTCTTAAGAAAAAGAGTCACAGAATTGTTTTCCTAGAAATTTCCCATGTCTTCTCATGCTCTTGCCCTCGCTTTATAATTTCAATTCTATACTATCTCCATGCTGTCAAGCCAGTCTAGATTATTATAATTTCAAAGAATCATAATAGAAAAATCTATTAGAAGAGAAAGAGCATTCATACTTTTATCCAAGTCCCAAAATCAATCCACTACCATCAGATAGCCTTGCAGAATCAAATGACTGAGTTCTATGCTTCTGCCCTGCTCCATCTTCACCATTCTTCTAGTTTTGAACTACTCTTTGTATAGAGATCATCTTATAGGAAGTGTGTGTAATATGAGAAAATAGTAGTAACATCCATTTACCAATTTTTGACAAGGGGAGCTGATATTCTTGCTTCATGTCCGCAAACTTAGAAACAATCAGTAGGAATTGGCTAAAGTCTCTTATCACTTTTGTGTTATGTTCCAGTAAAGCAGCATCAAAATCTGTAGGGAGGTCTTCAAGGAACACCTAAAGACAGGAGAGAAGTGTGTTAAATTTGTCCATGAATCTGATGATGAAATATTGCTGGCATTGGCATATGACTCCCCAGAATGAAGTGCTTTCATCAGAGAAGGTCCTATAAGCAAAACAGAATTGAATTAACCCAAAAGAAATGTGAGATGCACAAAATTAGAGAAGCTACACCAAATGTTCACATGGACTCTTTGTGTCAGAGCTATGGCAGAGCACTCCAAGCTTGTATTATTCTGATCAGCTATAGTTGGGCAAACTCAATTCTAACATAGTGCTGTCATTTTGGTCCTCTTCGAAAATGAAAGACAACCACCAACTTCTGCCAATCAAAAATCAATGGTATAGAAATGGAGGAAAACTAATTTATTACTCTTGGTGTTCAGGCTGTACTCAACATTCACCAATCAGTCAGTGAGCCCTGAGCATCAGTTTGAAGCTGTATTACATAGGTTTCAGTGACATATTTAGCATGTGTACAATTGAATTTCAAAGAGCAGTAGAGGGAAACTAATGTTTTTCACATCAAAAACATAGATGATAGAAGGGGACGATCTGTATCAGGTATTAAGAGGAAACTAGTAGATTAACATCAGCTTGGAATTGATATTTCAAATCTGATTTTGCAGAAACTGTATGTTACATGATAAAAGTTAAGCCAAAAATCTTTTGTTATAGACATTATTCAGTTTTAGTTCTCATTCAAAAAATTGTATCATCCAGAAATGATGGGATTGGTTCTTTGCAAAATTCAGAGAAGGAGAATTTAGGGGGCGGAGAGAAAATAAAGGAAAAAAAAAGTTCTAATATTCTCAAATCATGACATCCTTTATATATGGTATATAAAGTAACTCTCATAATGAGTTTGCCAAATGGGCACAATTAGCAATATAAAGGAAAGTTCTAATCTGGTTAGTTAAGTGGTTAATGATCCATATCCCTTCCTGATGCCACTGCAAATGATACCAAGTGTAATAGTAAGGTTAGTTGTTTGGGGATTTTTTAGGTAAGGGAAATACAATTCAACATCTAAGCAGCTAGGTGGGACAATTAATAAAGTATTACACTTGAATTAAAAGAGTATCTTAGATACCAGTTATATGACAATGGGCAAGCCATTTAACCTTTACTTAAGTTTCCTCAACTAAAACATGTTAATAAACTAGCACTTACTTCACAAGGTTGGTTTAAGAGCCCTTTATGGATTTTAAAACAAAATATAAATGCTAGCTATCATAATTATTATTATCAGGATAGGGAATTCTTAGTATGAAAATTCCCTGTATTAATGAAGATAGATGAATCAATTTAATTTATAGTCTTAGAGAATTGCCTGGGACACTGAGAACTTAAATGATTTGTCCAGGATTATATAGCCAGCTTGTGTCAGAGGTGAATTCCATGAAGTGGGCCTACCAAAAATAAGCAACATTTTTAATCCCTTCTTTCTTTTATTCATAATAATTATTTGGGGGGGATTTCAGATGTCATGTCTTTTCAATTTTATTTTTAATTAAGGGATAAAACAACCATTTCCATAACATACTACCATTTTTAAAAAGATGATTGCATATGAAACTGCAAATCTACTATGCACAACTTGCTATTCCTCTAAAATATACATCAAAATTATCATGAAAATATTCTCTTCCCCAACCTAGAAAGGGCTACAATCCAACACAAATAGGTGTGTATGTAAAAATATTCTATAAATTTTTCTATTTATTAGTTCTCTTTTTAAAGGTTTTTTAAAATTTTATTTTGAGATATTTTTTCTCATTCTCCTACCTCCTCTTTACTCCTTGTTAAGAAAACAAGAAAAACAAAACTCTTTACAAACTTATGAAATCAAACAATTTCCTAAATTGGCCATATCCAAATACACCCATGCATATACATAAATGCCTATGTGTGGCATATGTATTTATGTGTGTATACACTTGAGTCTGTACTTTGAGTCCATCACTTCTTTATCTGTAGGTGAACAGCTTGTTTTATTATGATTCCTCTGGAATTTGTGGTTGGTCATTGGGTTGATCAAAGTTCTTAAATCTTTCAAGTTTGTTTGTCTTTATAATACTGCTGTTGTTGTATAAATTGTTTCCCTGGTTCTGTTCACTTCACTTTCTGTCAGTTCATATAAGCTTTCTCAGGTTTCTCTGAAACCATATTCTTATTTCTTACAGCAGAAAAGTATTTCATCATATGCACAGACAATTTTTTCAATCATTTCTAATTGAGGGACACAACCCCACTTTCCAATTCTTTGGTCAACACAAAGAGTTGGCATAAATTTTATTGAACATAATTTACATCTTTTTAGTTCTTTGAGATTTGGGCATAGTAATAACATTGCTGGTCAAAGACAGTTTAATAGATGGTCAAAATTCCAAATTGCTTTGCAGAATGAGTGAATTAGTTCATTGTTGCACCAAAGGGAAATTTATGACATCCAACATTAGTCATTTTTCCTTTTTGTCAACTTTGCCAGTCTGATGGGTATTAGGAGGATCAGGATTGTTTTAATCCACATGTCTCTAATTATTGGTGACTTAGATTTTTATATGATTACTGAGGAGTTGGAGGTTTTTCCCTGAAAATTCCCTATTCAAATCCTTGGACTATCAAGTGAAGAATGGTTATTATTATTATTATAAAGTTGAATCCATTATATATGTGTGTGTGTTTGTGTGTTAGAATATAATTTTATCAAAGAAAATTGCTATAAAGATTCCCCTTTCTCAATTTTCTAATCCTCTCCTAATTTTAGTTGAATTTTGCTTTTTAATTTTATTTAATCAAACTATCCGTTTTACCTCTTGCAAATTTCTCTGCATATTGTTCAATTAGAAACTTTTCATTTATCCAAAGCTGTGACAAGGATTCTCTTCCATATTCTTTTAATCTATTTATTATATCATCCATTATGTCCTCATCATGATGTACATCAAGATACATTTGTAGCTTGTCTTGTTATACAATATGAGATATAACTTTAGTGTCTGCCAAACTGCTTTCCACTTTTTCCAAACAAATTTTTTTTCAAATGGTAAATTCGTGCCCCAGTAGCTGAGATCTTTGTGTTTATCAAATACTTCACTAGTGCAGTCTTTTGTTTTTATATATTGTATACCTAATGTGATCCACTGATCAAGCTTGATATTCTGTTCTAATGAGTATGATGTTAAAGTATAATTAGTGATCTCCAGATGAGTTTTATTATTTTTCTTGTTGTACAATGTGACCCTTTGATAGTTTGATTGGTCTTACATTGAATAAGCAAATTTAGGTAATATTGTCATAACAAGCCATGAATTCTTGGTATAAATCCAAATTGGTCATACCAAATAAATTTTTGATACATACTCTAATCTCCTTAACATTTTATTAGAAATTTTTGAATCAATATTCAATAGAAATATTGGTCTATAGTTTTCTTTTTCTGTTTTGACTCTTCCTGATTTAGGCGTCAACATCATGGCAAACAAACAAAATGTCTCTTATTTTTAAAAGTTCTATAATAGTAAGATTTTTTATCATCAGGTATATTTAATCCCATTTAGAATTAATCATTATAATGTCAAAATCACCTTTTAGCCATACCTTGGATTGATAAAACTTTAAATTGCCACCTAAAAGCTTTGCTGGAATATACATTCTTCCAAACAGATTTGCCAATACTAATGTAAGTTTTTCCATCACATCTTGAGAAAAGTGTTTTGAGCCTATACAAAGTAAAAATGGAGAGTTAGAAAGATACCTACTTACATAATAGGATTATAATTTAAAATTAAATTATGTGCTTTTTCCAGAGGTCTCTTTAAAATTCCTAATCATTTAGCTTGATTACATTGTAGTGTACAAATAAGTCTCAAACATCTCTCTGACACTGTGCTTTGTAAACTTGTCCCAAAAAATTAATCAACAGCATATTTGAGCACTGAATGTGTCCAAGGGGGAGAAATATAATCTCTGCCCTATAAAAGTCTCATTCAAATCAGACTAGCAATCACTGTGCAATAGTGAATAAAGATCTGTCCTCAGAAGCAGGAAGAACTGGGTTCAATTCTCACTTTCAATATATATTGGTGCTGAGATCCTGAATGACAGTAATTAAATCTCTCAGTATTGTAGATAAATCTCAAAGTCTTTACATTATAAAGTACCATTCTTCATTGCTGAAGGAATTTCCTCCCTATTAATTCCCCGGATCAATGAAATCACAGCTTTGGGGTGAAAATGATAGAATCAGAATATTTGGAGAGAGAAAGATAGACAGACAGACAGATAGAGACAGAGAGAGACAGAGACAGAGAGAGGCATAGAAATCAGTAGACTTAGAACTGTATGGGAAAATCTAGTCCAATCCTCTTTTAGGAAACTGAGACCCAAAGAGTTACATTAATTGCCCAACTTCAAATGAAAAGAAATGGTAAAGCCAAGATTTGGACCAAGCTCGTTTTAGTTCAAATCCAGCTACCCTTTTGCATTAGAAATACAAAAATTAAAAATAGCATGGCAAAATTTAGCTATTCATCCATAAACCAGCTTATCTACAATTCATAGGCTACCAGAATGACATTGGTCCCTAAATTTATTTTCCCACTCCACCAAAAGAAATATATTAGATAGTATGTGTGGGGAGTGAGGGAGAGAATGCCCTGCAATTAGTAACAAAATACCCATTCTAAAATTGCAGCCATTCATTGGTGAGTTTTCTGATCAAAAGAAAAGGAATAATTAACTGATGAGTGTTACAGAACATCAGGAGATAGACAGACAGAAAGTCAGAGAGAGACAGAAACAGAGAGAGAGAAAAAAACAAAAAGAGAAAGAGAATTAAGGAAGGAAAAGGGGAGGGAGAGCCAGCGCTAGAGCCAGAGACAGAGGAAGACAGAGAGAGAGAGAGACAAAGAGAACATTTTTGAGTGACAATTGGCTATTTAGGAATATGTTTTAAGAATATGATTTTGGCAAACATATGGAAAATGAATTAGAGAGTGAAGAGGTGATAAGGATCTGAGCCAGGGTGATATTATGTCAATGAAAAGAAGGAGACAAACATCAGAGATGCTATGGAAATAGAATTGAGAGACTTGGCAACTGTTTGGAAATGTGACAATAAGAGAAAGGGGAGTACTGAGTATTCGTTAAATAGTTAATTTAACTATGTCACTTGTAGTAGAGATTGTTTTATTCTTTGTATTTATACTTCAATGCCTGGGAAACAGTAGTTTATTATAATGTCCTCTTAATTATCTTGCTATGGGTCCCTTCATTCACCAATTCATCTTCCATACAGTGGCCAAAATCATATTCCTAAAGCACATGTCTGATTGTTACTCAAAAACTTTTAGCAATTCCTTATTGCCCTTATGATAAAATACAAACAAACACCTTACTTTGTCATGTAAAACCCTTTACAATTTGCTATCAGCCTATGTAATAGATAGATAAGCAGGCAGGCAGGCAGATAGTAGGAATTTAATAAATACTGATTGATTATTTATTATTTTTGCCATCTAATTTTGGTACAGGTAAATCCAGATACTTTAATACTTCTAGATAAGTGAAATACAAGATTACCTTTTTTAGTTGGTTGACATAGATTATGGAACAGGCCTTTTTTGAGGAAACTGACGAACAGAAAATTAGAAGGCTCTTGATAAAACAAATGTGAGACGAGTCCAGCAAAACCAATTGGATTTCCTTCACAGTCCAAATATCCCTGTGAAGTTAAAATAATTTATGAATTTTCTTTAAAATCCATAATTTTATAATATGCATACATTTAATAGCAATCTTAAAATCTCCATTGCTCTTAATTGTTACAAAAAGAAAAGCTAATTTCTAGTATATTAGGTACATACCATTAATTTTTTCCTTCTTCAAATTCAATAAACACTGACTAAAGGTCTACTATGTACAAAGCATATTTATAACATAATTAATATATCCAAAATCTTTTGAACATATATAGTAAGCCATGTCCTAGATATCATCAGGCAATCCAAAGCATAAGAAAGATTAATCTTTTTATTTTTTTTGGTAAAGATCTGGAAATCTATTACTGTAAAAAAAAGAACTTCCAGTATGGAAACTTTTTTTTTTTTAATGCAGATCAGCAGCTTGTCTATAATCTATAATCTTATTGAGTTTTCTGAGACACAAGAGTCACTAACCCATTGCCACATAGTTGGTAAGTGTTAGCTATAGACCTCTTAGCCACCCCAACATCTGCTATCCCACATTGCTTCTCCATTTATCTGTCTAGTGATAAATATATCAATTTCATGCTTAATACATTATTGTTTTATAATTTTAGTTTTTTTCAGTGAAACCTTACCAAATTTTTCATTGATACGATCAAGTCTAAAGGAAATGATAAATTCAACTGTTGAATATAGTTGAATAACTTCCTAGCTATATAAAAATGACCAAGCAATTTTCATTCCAATAAATTTCCAAATAAAAATCAAATAATCATTTGGATCAAATAATTTCATGTAATGCACCATTTTTAAAGCTTCCAGTGTTGGCCCTAAAAATGATATCTCAGTCATGTCTTGGTTTGGTTCTAAGTCATCATAAATCCTATCCACTGGAGTTCCAGTTTAACTTCTGTCTTGGGGGCATCTGAAAGATTATTTCAGTTTTGTGTGCAATTGGAATTACATAGGGTGCAATTAGGAGCTCTGATTCAATTCTAAGACTACTTCAACCATATTTCAGCTTAAGTAGACAATACAGTCTTTCAGAGGACAATATCAAAAGCTTTAAGTAAATTGAAGACTGCACATTAAACATGGTATTTTAAATGGAAGGGACCATAGACATCTCTGTATTTTGCCCTGTTCAGAGAAGGATATAAACCAGAGTACATCCAAAGAGGTATAACCAGTAAAGGTAAAGTCCCTCTAGTCTGCGAAATGATTAAAAAAAGCAGGGATGTTCAGGCTAGAGAAAGTTCAGGGAGACATAACAGCTACCTGAAACTTATTTAGGATCATTCTTAGACTCAATCTGCTTGCTCTTCAAGAGAATAACTTAGGACAATGGGAACAAGTTGTTTAAAAAAAGATAAGTTTAGACTTGATATTAGAAAAGCTTTCCTATTGATTAGAACAGATCCAAAGTGGAATGAGCTGCTCCAAAAGGTGGATGGGTGAGTTTCCATTCATTGAAAGTTTTTAAGTAAGTGGAAACTGGTAAAAACCAGTTATTGGAATTGCTATTGTGAGAATTCTTTTTCAAAGATAAGTTGAATTAAATGGTTGATGATATTCTTTCCAATTCTAAAACTCAATAAATTATGTGATCAAATAAATCAACAACTTCATTTTATCAATGCGGAAATCAGGACACAAGATGTAAAAAGATTTATCCAAGATAACAAGGCAAACAACTCAAACAAAAAATTCTCACTACAATGTCCTTTCTACCAATGACACAGCTAGCACAAACTTTGGGGTAGATAATAACTGTGAGTGTAAAGAAGTGACTAGGAATGCTACAAACTTCAAGTTTCAGTGATTCACTATCATATGTTGCTTTGGTGCAATATTTAAGAGCTTTGTGGGCAGCACTGGAATATTATAGAATCATATGGAAGATGTAGCGTTAAAGAGGCAAGAACTCTGGTGTGGCAGCCAGAATTCTTGGACTCCACACCCATCTCTTCCATTTACTACCTATATAATCTCAAGCAATTCATCTTACTTCTCTGTGCTAAAATAAGACAGTTTTAGAGATCTAAAAGTTTCCTACCTGACCTAAAATTCCATGGATTTAAGTGAGCAGGCATGGGACAAATGCAAAAACAAGCATCCCTTTTTTTTTTTTTTTTTTTTTTTTTTGGTTAGTTGGTTTTCAGTAGAACTCTCAAGGCACAGCTTTCTGAAAACTTTAATTGAATTGGCACCTGCTAGAAAGCTCTAAAGTTAGCCATCAAATTTCAAAGAAATTCAAATGAGAACCATACCTCTTTCACAAGAAGTTGCATTGAAAATAAAAAATATAGCTTCAGCATTTCCTGGATTCTGGGATTTTTGAAGGACAACAGTGAATGAGTTAGCACAGAAAGCACCTTTAGAGAAAAAAATTTTTGAGTTAATTAACTTTTAGCAGATATGAAAGACATTTGTAAATAAAATGCCACAAAAATGGATATTTTGTGAAGGAGTGAAATATTTACTCATCCACTATGGCTGCTTACAAATACATGAAACAGAACTGGGATGAGAATTGTAAAAGCATGGATTTCATAAAGAAAAACACAGAAACATGCATAAAGAAAGGAGGGAAGCAAGGAGGGAAGGAAGAAAGGAGGGAAGGAAGGAAGGAAGGAAGGAAGGAAGGAAGGAAGGAAGGAAGGAAGGAAGGAAGGAAGGAAGGAAGGAAAGAAACAAGAAAGGAAAGAAGGAAGGAAGGAAGGAAGGAAGGAAGGAAGGAAGGAAGGAAGGAAGGAAGGAAGGAAGGAAGGAAGGAAGGAAGAAGGAAGGAAGGAAGGGAAGAAGGAAGGAAGGAAGGGAGGAAGAAAGGAAGGAAGGAAGGAGAAAAAAAAGAAGAAAGGAAGGAGAGGAGGTAAGAAGAGGAGGGAAGGAGAGAGAAATGGAGGGAAGGAGGGAGGTGGGGAGGAAAGAGGGGGGAAGGAGGGGAGGGGGAAAGGAGGGAAGAAAGGGGAGAGGGAGGGAGGAAAGAATAATCACAGAGGAAAGATGAGGTTAATGTGTAGAGAGACAATGATTTAATGCACGAAAATTAATGAGATTACCAAGTGAAATATTATATAGGGCAAAGAGAAGAGAGTCTAGTACAAAGTCTTAAAGGAAATCTATGGGTAGTGGGTATGGTCTGAAGACAGAGGAAAGACTGACTAGACAAGTAGAAGGAAAAGCAAGAGAGAAGAGCATATTAAGGGGAAGAGAATGATCAACAGTGTTAGACTGCTGAGAGGTAAAGAAGATTGAGGCCTGAGGAGATGTCATTTGGTAATTTAGATGTCATTGGTAACTTTGGAGAAAGCATTTTCTGTTAAGTGATCAAGTTGGAAGTTATGCTATAGATTTCAGTGTTTTGTGTATGGTATTACTCTGTATTTACATCCAACTTTTTCTTTACAACAAGAAAGAGTTCAATCTGGCATGGAAAAAGTGTGAAAAGAAGAGATATCAGGAAGACTGTGATGTAAAAATTAAAGGCATCAATACAATTTTTTTCGGGGGGGGGAGGGGAAGGGGAGGCAGTCAAAGTTAAATGACTTGTCCAGGGTCACACAGCTAGTGTTAAGTGTCTGAGGGCAGATTTGAATTCAGGTCTTCCTGACTGCAGAGTTGGTACTCTAGTTGCCTTAATAAACTTGTTTTTCAATAAAATTTCCAAAATATGGATGTCATTCAAGATATGGGACTCTAATGAGAAACTACACAAATGTTTGAGTTTTACTGGAAGATAACCAATCAGATTATTAATTAATAACAATTAGTTAACAATCAGGTTAATAATGAGGAAAAGAGCATTAGTTATGAACCACACCACCTTTGCATTAGCATCTGGGATGTTGTCCGCTTTGGAAGCCAATAACATGAGCCGTAGGACTAGGCTCATGCCAAAGGGGAATTGGCCTTTCAGTTCTGGTACATTGGATTTAATAAGCTTTTCTATTTTTGGTAATGAAATATTATAGAAAAACACATTTCCCAAAAAGTCTTGACCTCGTCTTCCTGCACGTCCAGACATCTAGAAAAGAAAAAAGCATAATGTAAAACTTGCCCAGATAATATTTTTTAGGAGGATGGTAAATTTGTTGTGTGATATTAATTTTCTTGGATGAAGAAAATTATACATTGATGCAACAAAGATCATGTTAAACTAGGAATCACTTTGTGAAAAGATCCCCATAGCTAAGGAAAAGTAGAAATTTGTGATAATCATTTATCCATCCTAAAAATTGATTAAGCTCTTACTAAATCCACAGCATTACTCAGGGATTAAAATGAAAAACAAAACAAAACAAACAAACAAACAAAAAAAAAACAACAACAAAAAAAAAACAGCCTCTGCAGGCCATCCAAACACTTACCACCTAACTATAGTATAAGACAGAATATAAATGCCATAGGGGATTCAAAAAAGGACTGGAACAGAGGTTTCTTTATTACAGATAACTTCTAAATGGGGGGATTTCTCCCTACTAATATAAGTCTACATCTTCTCTGCAACCTAAAGTCCTAGAGAGTTACCTAGAAGATTAAGAGATTGAGTGACATATCCAGGATCTCAAAACTCACATCATCCTATTTTCAGGCTCAGTTCTTTCTCCACCATGCAATTCTGTCATGATAGTCATGATTAGAGGGGATTATAAAAAATGACTATACTATATTTTCCCCTAAAAATGAGCTTACAATTAAATTAGGTCCCCCAATATGCATGGAGAACTTAATAAATAAGGTACTGACACTGAAATTCAAATTCTACATGAATCCAGTGGAAAATAAATCAAGGGCATGATCTATGAAGATTAATTTCAGGAAAACTATTTAGATAAGTAAGTATAAAATCAAGATTTTACAAAAATGATTCCCAGAAATTTTAAGAAATAATTCCTAGAAAAGAAGTTAGGGCATTCTAAGCCAAAATAAAAGCACTGGCAAATGCACATATGACCAACATGATAGATCAGAAAGGGATAGATATACAAATTTACATTTACAATTACAATTTGCATCTATGCACCATGAAATTTATAAAGCAACTATATAGGGCTATGTAGTTATATAACACAATTGTAGTTATATAAAACAGTTCCTTTATAAGAATTCTGTAAAGTTGTCAAACAAGTATTATTGTAGTATTATTGTACTGTTTTTGTCATAGGCGATGCTCCATGATCCCATTTTGAGGGTTTTCATGGCAGAGATACTGGAGTGGTTTGCCATTTCCTTTTCCTGGTCATTTTATAGATGAGGAACTTCCTGCAAACAGAGTTAAGTGACTTTCTCAGGAACCCAAAACTGGTAAATATCTAAAGTAACATTTTGAACTGATATCCTCCTAGCTCCAAAGCTCGAGCTCTAGACTTTGCACTACCTAGCTGCCAATGCATATAATATCATCCACATTTTAGAAAGAAAGAGTTGAAGCTAAAACGTTAGAGTTAAAAAAAAAAAAAGGTTAATATGGGGCAGTAGATGGTATAGTTGATAGTGCACCAGGCCTAAAGTCAGGAAGACTCATTTACCTAAATTCAAATGTGGCTTGAGACACTTATTAGCACTATGGCCCTGGTCAAGTCATTTAACCCTATTTGCCTCAGTTTCCTCAGCCAGAGAAGGAAATGGCAAACCACTCCAGTATTTTTACCAAGTAAACCTAATTGGGGTCATGAAGAGTCAGCTTTGATTGAACAAAAAGTTAATGTGATGCTATAGCTGCCAAGAGTCCAAGGCAAGATTTCAGTCCCAGTTTCTTGTCTCCAAGTTCCATTTTGGTTCCCACTCAAGGGCATAAGAGTGTATAACAAGACATGAAGTTGGACATATAAAGAGAAGGCTAAATTAATGGAAAATTGTAAATGCTAAGCTGAGAAGTTTAGGCTTAAACATATGGGTGAAGGGGAGACACCATTTTCTGACTCAGGAAGTGACATGGTAAAAGACTATTCTGTCAGCCTCATGCAGGTTGGTTGGAACTGAAGAAACACTAAAAGCAAAGAGATGAACAAGGAGGCTGGTATAGTTATATCTAAGGTTAGAAAATAAGAGCCTAGGAAAGGACAATAGTTATGGAAATGAAGAAAAAGGAACCTGAAAAACATCATAGATCTAGAGGAACATGATGATCAATGTGACATGAAGAGCAACTTTTTTTTTTTAAAGAGTAAAATATCTTCAATATTACAAGCTAAAATTCTGACTCAGTTCTTCTGAGTCCAAATCTTTTTATTATATAAATGCAATAGTTATCATTATTCACATTTTCCACAAAAGGAAACTAAAGCCTAGAAAGCTTGAAGTATATTGTCCTGTTACCCAGGCAATAAGTGGAAGAAGCAGGTTTTGAATCCATGTCATCTTACTCTAAATTCAATATTCTTGCCATTACACCACTCTTCCTTTCCTACTATGATATTCTGACCAACAAAGAATGGCAGGACCATTCACCAAAATCTTAGAAAAGCTGGTTTTAGAAAACAAGATGATGAGTTCATTATTAACAAATAAATTCCAGGTGTCAATGTATACCAGGTTAGTGGAACTCAGGAATGATGGCAGGAGGTAACAAATTTGGTAGCCTGCAGAGTTACTCAGTTAAGCTACAGCAGTCCTGAAGGGCAAAGAGCTGATTATGCATTCAGCTTTTCTAACTAGGTTAGGTCAAATGTTACTTTGTAAACTAGATCGGCTGTGATAGAGTGAATGGATTCCAGCAAAATACCATGTGCTTGGTAGCCACCCGGTATCCAAGTGAATCCCAGTAAGAAGCAAGCTGACCCTGTGGAGTTACACAGACAAAGGTATCCAGTACTAACATTCACCGTTGCCTTATATAATACCACAGATATTGTATAAGGTATCAGTGGCTGTCAGTATAGGCTAGCTATAGATTAAACTATAGATGTCAACAACTATGTTGTATAAATAGGACAGCCATGAGCAACAGTTAATTTGCCATCATACACAATTAGCATAGTTAGCACATATTGCTTCTGATCATTTCTTATAAAAGGTTCCAATTTATCCCTTGTAAATTGAGTTTCTTAAAAACTTTGCTTGATAAAGCATTACAATAAAGTTTTGTCCCTTGACCTGGAGATGGTTTGAATCTGTGAATTTATTCTATATGATTCCTCACCTTCATGATTTTTGGTACTTTATCACAATTTGTTGGATCTCATCAATCTGAGCTATTGTCCTGAACCTATAGGAAGTCTAGCTTCCCTATAGAAATGCTTCTGAAAAAAAAATGGAAATAAAAAGTAGGAAAAAGAACAAAGAAATAAGAAAAAAAGAAGGAAAAAAGTAGCAACTTGCCACAGAAAAGTGATAAAATCTCTTTCTAACTGCAAGGAAAAACACATTACTTGAAAGGCCAATATATAATCTAAATAGAAAGTTGAGATGTTTTTATTTCCATCCTCATGGAATTTATAGTCTTATAGAGAGATATAGAATATGCAGAGTTGAGTATAATGTTATATAAAGCCATATAGTTATGCATTAATAGACTATAAAACAAAGCATTTTGGAAAGTCCAAACTGACTTACCAAGGTATCAGGAGAGTGTTGACTTTGAAGATGATGTATAAGTTCAACAGGCAGAGAAGCAAAGATTATTACAGGAATGTAAAATGAGCAAAGAAAACAAAATAGAAAATCCCTGGACATGTTTCATGGATGACTAAATCCTCTTTGGCCAAAGTATCAAAGCTTTAAAAGAGAATACTATGACTTATGGGTTAGAGGTGGGGATGGAGAGTCAGTTAGGTAGATAGAGCACTAGCTCTGGATTCAGGAGAACCTGAGTTCAAATTCAGCCATAGACACTAGCTAAAGTCACTTAATCATTTGCCTCAGTTTCCTCATCTGTAAAAGATGTAAAAGAAGATGGACAAGAAAATGGCAAACCACTACAGTATCTTTGCCAAGAATACACTATATGGGGTCAAGAAGACTCTAATAGAACTCAAGAACAACTCCAGATTCTGGAGAAGAGGGCAGCTCCCATAAATCATCTAGATTGAATTTTGCAAATTTGTTTTGCATGATAGACATTATCTAAATGGAACCAATCCTATATAAAGGAAGAGTAGATAATAGCCCATGGGATCTGATTTTAATCAGATCTAATCTAATCCAACACACTCTTGGTAGTGTGCTAAGTACTGGCATCAATTCTATTCTGCGCACACACACACACACACACACACACACACACAATCCCCATCTACTGGTTCCCACAGGTGCCAGACATTATTATTTTAAGAAAAGACAATTATCTCTATTCTACAGCTAAAAATATAAGTTAATATGTTAATATTTTCAGGGGAACCAACACAGAATAACTTAAAATTATCTTGTGATATATTATAAGTGATTTATCAGTATTCTTCCAGCCAGAGGGCCAGAAGTAAATAGGGGATATGAAAGTAATACTAAAAAATAGAAGAGAAGTTGCAGAAAGAGGATTAAAGGAGTAGAAAGAAGAATAGCTTATTTGGCCCTTTTACATCTAGGTGTCAGGAACATAGGCTATGACCAAATTTCTAGGGTAAGGTGGAAAAGGCAACACACCCTGAAGTGGGATCTTTACACTGCAATTGTGAAAAAAGCAACATGACTTTAAAATCTTGAATTACCATAAACTAAAAGGTCACAAGCAGATGCAACAGATTCAACTTTCTAAATAAGAGGCTTTTTGAAACAAAGACAAAAAATTTCAAGGAAAAACCTATGTTACTATTTCAGTGTGTGCACTTCAAAGGTCTTTTAAAATAAAATTATAACAATGTGTAGAAAGAAGATGTGTTTTTTTTTTGTTTGTTTCTTAACCTTATTCCCATTCTCAACTATTTGTTGCAATTTAGATTTACACTTCTGTAAATGATCACCTGCATGTGATGCTAGGTTTAGTCTGAAAACCTGGCTTCAGATTCTCCTACTTTTTATTTGTGTGATCTTGGGCAAGCCAATTGAGCACTTAATCCCTCTACATTTCAAACAATTCCCTAAAATGTATTTACTAAGGTTGCGTAGTAAGACCTATGGGACTATTTTCAGTATGCTTGAGTAGAGGAAGTTCTCTCACCTGGATCTCCTTATGCTAATGAAATCAGTCTTTCAGTAAAGGAGAATACTTTCAAAGGTACTCATTTATCTTCCTCAAACAAGTATCTTGGGGGAGGGGAGGGAATTGGGAAAGGAGGAGGGAGAGAATGAGATGGTGGGCTTCCTTTATCTCTGTATCCCACTTCCTGTCATCCTATCCTGTCTCTACCTTTAATGTTGATTTTTTTTCTTGCCTCTTACTCTCCTTTTCTCTACCTCTTTTAATTGCAAGACAAAGTCAATTAATGTTCAGAATGCATTGAATAGATTTTTTTATTGCTTTGATTCAAAAACCTGATGAACATTACATACATTTTTAATGAAATTATCATATTGTGATATGTATTCTTTAAATGATTTGTTTTCATTAAACATTTGCTAAGAGAAAAAAATAGGTACCTATGTTCAAAGGTAGTTTTTGCCAAATGGAGTTTTAATTAGTTTCACCCATTAGCTGTATTGAATATTAAAAGATAAGAGAAATTTACTTTTTGGGACATGTAACTCAGCCAGCACAATTCAGGGAACGCTTATCTGACGGAAAGCTTATTGCTAGCCAGTTCAGCTAATTGAGACGTTTAAAGGATGGCTACCATCAGAATATAAAAAATATTTGGGACTAGAAACAACTTCAGAGGACATCTAATTTCGAATATCTTCTTTTCATATAAGAAGAAACAACCCCAAAGAAGCTAAGTAATTCGCTAAGATCACACAAGCAATACAAAAGAATGTGAACTTAAGCCTTCTGACACTAAACTCCTGAGGAAACCAGGACCCAGATGAAGTCATTTGCCCAAGAACATAAAGGAAATAAAAATCAGAGGTAAAAATCAGAATTCAAGACCTCTGAATCAAGAGCAATCTCTCTATACCATCATGTAATGACCCAGGAGAATGTAAGCTGACTTGGACCAATTTATCACTTCTTAGGCAACCTGGTCAAGTCCCCATCCCTTATGGTTCACTGTCCTGGGGCTGAATTTTGCCAAACTTAGTGCAAACACTAAGCCAGCATACTTAGAATTCTGGAGATCAAGAGAATGAACGATCTCAGCTTCCCTGTAGCTTGGATTACAAGTCTGAAATGGAACCAATGTTTTCTCGCCAATTCACAATATAAGTCCCTTCACTTGCAGACTGAGAGAGATGAGACTGCCCAGTCTTAAAGTAAAACTAAAAAAAAAAAAAAATGAAGGTTTGAAATATATGTCTGCTCAAAATGACTAAAGGACCCCATGGTATACCATGTTATACACACATACCCATTGACTAACCTGAATAAGAAATAATTTTTCTTACCTGTCTATAATTCAAAGCATCCAAATAGATAGAGTTTTGAGTAAAAACCACAGATTTACATGGCATGTTAATTCCTAAAGCAAGTGTGCTCGTAGCTGTCACAACCTAGGAAAAAAGAAGAAAATTTTCATAGGAAAACATAATTATAAAAGAGATTGCTGTATCCATTACAGTTTCTGAAGCCTTCTTTGAATTGTAAACTTTTGATGAAGCTCTTACTGCATATTGTAGTTGTTTAGTCACATCCAATTCTTTATGACCCCGGTGTGATTTTCCAGAAAAAGATACTAGAGTGGTTTACCATTTCCTTCTCCAATTGTCCTCATTTTACAATTGAGGAAACTGAGGCAAATAGCAGTTAAACCAATTGCCCAGGGTCCCAGAGCTAGTAAATATCTGAGGTACACTTGAACTCAAGGTCTTCCTAACTTCAGCACTCTAGCCACTGCCCCACCTACCTGTCCCAAATACAATTTGCAAATCTCAAACTTTGTAGAAGGGGAAACCAATGCCTAAAGAGATCAATACTTGCTTAAAGTCACATAGGTAGTATGTAATATACTCAGAATTAAAGTCAGATTCTCTGACTCCAAGTATAACATATTTTCTTCTGAACCATAATGACTTGAAAACTATCTATGTAATACAACTCAATTCATAAGAGGGGAAATAATCAACCACAGATTTTTGCTTGTCATTCTGAATTGTAACTGTAAGTTAGTTAATGGACTATTTATTTGTCAGTTTTTTTTCAGTCTTTACTGATAACCATATTATTATGTAGTCCAAAGGTTCTTATGAATCTTTGTGCCAAGGACCATTTTGACCTAGAGATTAATGAAACTTATAGATTCACCTTCTTAGAACAATGTTTTTAATTGCATAAAATACACAGGATTACCAAGGAGACAAATTATATTGAAATAAGGGTTTATTTTCCCCATTCAAATTCACAGGCCTATTAAAATCTATTCACAAACCTTAATGTTGACAGGGCATGGGGGGGTTAAGAATGATGGATATAGACATCCTAGGTTTAGAATCTCTAATATAGTTTTTAAAAATCTTCTACCTATAACTCAAGTATTTGTGGCTTCATAAGCATGGGTAAGTGTTTATAGCACCAATATGGACCACATCCACTCTATAAGTTGTCAGATATTCTTTGAGAGATGCCAAAGCTATCATCATACAAACAAACTCTTGATGAATCTAGCTATACATACGTAGAATGGACTTGAGACAGCAGATAACCAGACTCTCACCTAGATTCACTCACAGCCATTCCAGCATGGGATTCTCCCAGAGTTTGTGTTCCATTAGCCCTGCTTTCATGAACCTAAGGACAACTCAGCCCCAAAATGAAGTACTAAGGAAGGATTTTACTGAAAGAAAGGTAACATTCATTTTAAAAACTGCAAAAATTTACTGACCCTAAGGAAACCTTTCCTGAAGAGTACTTCAATGAACTGTCTTTCTCTGGCACTCAGAGCACCATGATGATATCCAATACCCCTCCTTGAGAGTTGTGTTAATTCTTGACCTTTTCTCTGTGATTTTATTCGATCAAACAGCATTTGCAAAGTCTAAAATAAATGAAGAATTTTGAATAATTTATCATATTTTCAGTAACTTTGATTTAAAATAGAATCAGAAGTTTCTATGAGTAAATGTTCATATAAAGCACTGATATAATCTTATTCTATAAAAATTTTAACAATTGAAAAATATTTGTACTAATACAATTGTTACAATAGTAACAATTTAAGTAATAGTAAAAGCAATTAAAAATAAAACAAGGAAGGGGAAAGAGAAGACACATTTTTCTCTCTTTTCTTCTTTACTTCTACAATGTTTTATTACACATTTACAATGTTACTGATGATTGTCATCTGCTAGACATGAGGCATCTGTAACATGGCAGATACTCCTTGGAACATGTTTTAGTCTTCTAATGAAAAAGTCTCATCACCCCTGCCCAAATGCATATTAATATTTTAAAAATACAGATTGGATATGACTCCAAAAATTCTGCCCTTTAAGCTTATGTATCAATACCAAATTATCAGTAGATGTGGGTTCAAAATTCAATATTGTGTCTTATTATCACTGTGATCTTGAACAAGTCACTTAATCTCACTAGGCTTCCTCAAGTGTAAAATATTCATTTCTAATTCCAAATTCCATAATCTTATTCCTAGCCAAATGATTACCTATAATTCTCACACATTCCATCTATATAGGCATTGTATCACATTCTGTAAAAGAGTTATATATGCCCAAGGGAAATTGCTATCTTGGTGAATTTCACTTAGTATTGAGGAACTATATTCTTTAAGGTAAGTTGTCACTGGCAATAAGAGATGATTTACCTATACCTTTTTCTATCAAAAGTTCTTACCTCTTCATCTATCATTTTCGGGTTGGCATAAGTGCAATCTGGAGGTATCTCAGTCTTCTTTTCCAACATTTTTAATAAACTCATGTGCTCAGCTTCACGTACTATGCTTTGATCCATTCTTGAAGATCTTTTCAAGGCATTTTCAGGCCTACTCCCCAACAAAAAGAAACTTTTTTTTTCAAATATATATTATTGACTTCTAAAAGAGCAATTCATTTTAAAAAACGTTGAGTAAGTACAAACATTTTTCTCTGCAACAAAAAGGTTTAAACATTTTAACTCTATAAAGCAATAAAACTATTTGGACTTTAATGGATAGGTATGACCTGGTCAACTTATAGAACAACTCATAGAACTTATTTAAAAAGGCCTTGGAAATGTGATTGTGTTTTCCTTAAATCATGGTTTTTCACAACACAGTTGACTTTATAACAAATATATATAGAAATAGGGGACAAAGCTATTGAACCAAAAAGAAATCATTCAAATTAAACTGAGATGATGAAAGACTTGAGTACTATTTCAATACTAAGCTAAATATAAAATGAAATTGTTATTCTAACAACTAGGGATTCCTACTCCTACCTCCTTTGATTCAATTTGTTGGAAAAGATTGATGAATTTTGAGAAAAGGACTTTTCTGTTCATATAAACATAATATTCATATCCTGGGAAAAAGAACTAAATCCATTATATGAAGTAAGTCTTAGCTTCCTGACTTTATTTTGTAGCTGTGTAAGTTTCATAAAGTACTCAGATAAGATCTAAATTATTTTCTGTTATTTTCTGTGACTGCAGAAGGATCCTTTCCACAAGGGAAGGATAGAAAGAGGAATTAGGTGATAGCCTCAAAAATTCAAATCTGGGATGAAAAGGTTTTCTAGTCCAACCCTCTAATTTTACAGATTAGGAAACTGAGGTCTATAGGGTAAATGAATTTCCTAAGGTTACACAGATGAGAGGCAGACCCAGGATTCAAATCCAGAACCCCTAACTTCAAAGCTAATATGCCTTCAAATGAAATGAGCAGTATTAAGATTATTGTGCCTATTTCATAGATAAGAAAGGAAACTGTCACAATAATCTGCCTCCATATACTTTTTTATAAGAAATAAAAGGTGAGGATTAAAGCCAAATATTTCTAGCTATAACTCATACATATACTATAAAGGCAAAGCAACCTTTTTATTTATTTTTTTATTCTCCATTCATATATTAAAAATTCACATGGCAAAAGCATTTAGTAAAAAAACTATTATGTTCAATAAAATGTTTTAGGTACTGAGAGAAATATAAAATTAAATGGCTTACCTTCAAAGAGCTTATAATTCCCACATCAGTAGGATATTAATAAACGTGAAATTTCTATCTTCTATCATAGGAGAAATTGCATTTCTATGCTCTTATAACAGGAGATAGAAGAGATCCTCTTGCTTTTGAAATGGAACAAGCACAAGGCTCAGATCAGAGAAGAGAATCTTTCTAAATACAGACTTTAGACCTGTTTTCCTAAAGGTCTAAACGAAATTTTTGGAGGTTATGGAAAAGACCAAACTATAATTTTATCTGCTTAACGACTCCCTTGGTGAGGGGACCTTCAATGGATGAAATCCCCAGCTCTGTACCTTATAGTTTTAGATAATTACCTGGAGTTCCTTGTCCAGTGACATAGCCTATGGTGTTAGATGTCAGGTCGTCATAAACTTGAAGCAGATCATTTATTCAATTATGCTACACTGTCTCTACAGAGGATACTATAACTAAGGACACTAGTAACTAAGGTCACAAAATTACAGCATCTTCTATAACCAAGCCTGCTTTTACATTCACTCATTTGGGAACTTGGGCACAGCATTAATCTGTAGCCTGTGGTTGATATATTAGCTATGGATCGTTTAGACATCAGTAATGTCAGGGACCAATTCTTTGAAGGCAAATACATACACAGTTGGTGTTTTCTCCATTGATTTCTTTACTTTCTTCAGCTTGTTAGTTAACACATGGATTTCTTTGACTGCATTAGCTGACTGTCTCCTTTCCTGCTTTTCTTCTAAGGCTTTGCACACTCTGCGTGCCCTTTCTTCTACAACACTTATATTGAACCTAGAAATAAAAAGAGATCATTGCAAAAGAGACAAAGATTTTTTTGTGCATAATATTATCCTATATATTCCTATGATTTAAAAAATTGCAGGAACTGATTCAAACTGACCACCAGGGATATCATCTTAACATGGTCTGTTGATGCCTTGTTAAAGAGACACAAAAAGAGACACATGTATATCTTTGCTAGTGTGACCCTGTAAATCATGTGGGGATAAGGAGGATAGAAAAAATTTACAAAGGGGAGTGGTGACCAGGAAGCGGCAACCATTCTGAACCAATGCAGAATGAAGTGAAAAAAAAAGAGGAAAACAATTTATATAATGACAAGAATATGATAAAGACAAATAGAATTCAAGATTCTGATCAGCAAATTGACCAATCATGATTTCAGAGGACTAATGACAAAGCATATTATCTACCTCATAGTAGAAAAATGAAAGTCTCAGAGTACAGAATGAGACATATACATACATACATATATGTGTTTTTAATATGGTCTTTCTTTTGGTTGACGATACATGTTTGTAACTGAGGTTTTTGTTTTTGTTTTGTTTTGTTCCCAGGTGAGGGGAAAAAGTTATGGTGAGGGGAGAAAGATAGACAGAGAGAGAGAGAGAGAGAAAGAGATGGAGAGAGGGAAGGAGGAGGGAGAGAAGCGAGAGAGAAGGAGAGAGAGGGAGAAAGAGAAGCAAGGAGGGAGAGAGAGTTTTGATAATTGAAAAAAAATGCTCTTAAAAAAAAAGAAAATAATTATGTTGTGAGTCATATTTAGGTTGTGAGTGCTTTTCACCATAACTCATGGTTTTCATATTCAATTAAGCACTAAAGCATTGTGGGTATTTCTTGGAACACTACTTCTGAGTTTTCCAATATATCTTACTTGATTGTGTGCTTACCAGAGCACAAAGGAGCACTACCTACTCCAATACCTTTTGTGTCCTGAAAGTTCCATATATTAGCACATAAGCTCATATCATTTTGCCTATTCTTTGACTCTGGAGAAATTACATTATATTGATCATGATATATTCCAATCAGTGGTATAAGTGAATCAAATTCATCATTAATTCAGAGTACCCTCTAGGTCTTCATAGCTGCAATTACTGCCTCACAATACTTATAATCACCCCAGAAACCTGTTCACCCTTGCAACTCATTCTATGCCCTGACTACCTCTCATATTTCTAGTACCTCTCAACTTTCCCTCTGATTGGTTGAACTTTTCAAACCTCCTTTTCAAAAACATGGTGAAACTAGCTGTATCTTTATTCCTCTCCAGGATATATTCCTGATTTTCTGAATTTTTTCTACACTATCCCCATACATGTTGCTTTTATTTTTTATCCACACATCTACCTTTTCAACTTTCTATCATATATTTCCTTATTAGAATGCAAAGCTAACTGAGGGTAGAGACTGCCTTTCTTATTTCTGTATTTATATTCCCAGCATTTAATACCCACTATGTGCCAGTGAACACATAATAAAATCTTGAGTTGATCTGACTTATGTCGACATAAAGTCATTGTACATCATATGGCTGGCATGCTACTTTGCTATTATCCTAATCCTTTCAAAGAAAGATGTATGACTTTGAGGAGCTAGACTTTGAAGAGTTATCATTATCAGTACTATTATTTCAATAGCATCATCATTATTAAATACATAATGTATCCTATTACTTTTAATAATAATATTAGTTAACATTTATATATTTCTTTAATGATTACAAAGTGCTTTATATGTTATCTTATTTGGTACTTAAGACAACCATATGAGATAGATGCTATCTATTATTATTATCATTTTACAGATGAGGAAACTTTGTATAAGAGAAGTAAACTGACTTGTCCAGAGTTACTCATTAGGGCATATTAGTCTACACCAGAGCTTCTGAAATTGGTATCCACAAACTTTAAAAATAATTTGATAAGGATATTTCAATGTAATTGTTTTTATTTATAATCCCATGTATTTTATTTTATGCATACTGATACTAGGCATGTCTTACCTAGATACAGGTAAACCTACACCAATAAAAGTTCAATCAAACTGAAACAACTCTTCACAGAGTCATATTGGTCCTGTCTACCATGGGACCCTAAGGTCCTAGATAAGACCTAGAATTTAGAGCCCTACATATCCTGTAAACCAGGACTAACCCAGAATTATGAGACCCTAAAGGGCTCCTTTACACGAGTATGGATTCTTAATCATTTGAATATCCCCTTGATAGTATAATATATTTAAGGGATCCTTTTTCAGAGTAAGATATGGTAGATTTTTTAAAATTCATAATAGAATAAAATCTTAAAATTCTCTTTAAAATTAACAGAAAATAAAATTATAATTTTCCCTATTTAAATTCTCAAGCCCACTTAAATTGAAAGTTAAAATTTCCTAGACAAGATTAAGCTAGTGCTAGGTTTCCCTTTTGGAATCTATTAAACCTTACTAGGACTGATGGGGAATGATCCAAAAAGACTGTGATGGTTTTGTCAATAGCTAATTTTTCCATGTTTTCAGTTTCTTTGAGACTATTACTCCTGAATCCGTTTCCTTTCGCTTCTTCTCTTTTCAAGGTATAGTTTTTTTTTTTTCATTTATCTTATATCAAGACCTTCTCTTAAAAATAAAATGATCTTGGAGCGAGTAAATCACTTTGCAGCAGTTGCCACCTAGTGGTAGAATGTTGAAAATGTATTTACTTTTGTTTTGACGTTTGAAGACAAAGACTAAATTTCTCTTATTTCTGTCCCTAGTTCCTACTGTAATGCCTTGTGCATAGTAGGGGCATATCAAATTGAATGAAAACATGAGACCAAAAGCTGATTATCTCAAATTAAGGACTCCCAGGTCAGAATAAACTAATCTAGATCAGAAATGTTCATATTAGAACCTTACTTGCAGACAAGGAAATTGAGCAAAAGAAAAAAGAGAGAGAAGGTAGCCTGTAACACATAATATCATAGAACTAGACTGTGAGGGACCTCAGAGGTGATCTAGTCTGACCAACTCATTTTACAGATAAGGAAAGTGAGGCTTAAAGAAAATAAGGAAAGTCATAAAAGCAGTAAGAATCAGAGGTAGAATTTCAATTCAGGTCTTCTGATTCCAGAGACACTGATTTTTTTCACTATACCATGCATTTAATTGAATTGAAACATTATTAAAATGTTAAGATCCCCACATCCAAACTTCTTACCCACATACTTTCTTTTATCATTGATGTTATCACTAGTATTTATCAAAGCATGGATCATTTTCCCTTTATACAGTAAATTCCTTGAAACCTTTCTTTGTATCTTCAGCATAACACAATACCTGTTATATAATAGTTATATAGTAAATTCTTATTGATGACTAAAAACCAGTAGAAATTTTCCACATTATGAATGTGTTTTGTTCAATGACTTGAGTTTTCTGTGTTCATTTAGAAATTATATTTAAACACACCATTAACTAGTCTACTAGTTGTATACAGAATGATGACAAAGTACTAGGTTTCAGTGTAAAAACCATCTTAACTATTATTTGCCTTCAGCTCTTATCAACATAATCAATTTGGAAAGGAAAAAAGCCCCAAAGAAAGTTTTCATTACTTACATAAAAAACAATGCAGGCAGTTTATCCATTTTCCTAAGCTTTTCAACAAGAAATGGAAATATATGATTCATGTCATCTGACTGATTAACAGGAGCAGGTCTAAGAATCTTCAGCACTTGCTTAGCCTAGAATAATACATTCAAAGGGATTAAATCAAAAAGCAGTCCACAAAACCTGGTCCAAAACAGATTTAAAAGAAGCATGGGAGTCAAGATGAAGAAAAGACAGGAATTTTCCTAAGTCTCAAAACAAATTTCAGAGTGGCAAAATCTTTGAAAGGATGGGGTAAAGTAATTTTCGAGCCCAACACAAATTATAAGGCTGTAAAAAAAAAAATGTCTTTTACACCAAGGTGAGCCTAAAGCACAATCTAAGGCAAGCTGTGCCTCAGTAAAATAGTAGCAGACCTTTGATCGGTAGGACAGGCATGTGTGACTGAATAGCAGTGGGTGCTACTGAAGCTCTCAGCCCACATATGGTAAAGGAGTTGAACAACTGGTCAGAAGATTACAAGGATCCCTTTGCTAGGTACTGGGTGTAGGACCCCGCTGCATTGAACATATGTGGATCTGGGTCACAATTCTGGATGACAATCCCAGGACAACAAGAAAAACTAATTCATTCAACCTTGTGACTGCAGAGGAATAGGAACCTTCATCAATAGAGTGCTCATGATCTCTCACAAAGCAGACGTCAGACCAAAAGAACAGTGTCTACATCTTTTTTTTGAACATACAACCTTGGAAGAACTGAAAACTTACTGCCTCCATGAAAGAAAGCCCCCCTGCACCCTAAGAGCAAAGCCCCACATTTACATAGAGTTAAAAATCAAGAAATAAATAGGTTAGAAAAAACAACAAAATGAGTAAAACAAAAAATGAATAAACAACAAAGAAAAATGAGTAAAACAACATAAAAGAACCTGATGATAGAAAGTTACTACGGGAAAGATCAAAATGCAAAGTCCGAAGAAAACAATAAAATCATATTGGGTTTTTGACTACTATATTCAAAGTCCAAAGAAAGATGTGAATTGGTCTCAGATACAAAATAAAACTCTGGAAGAACTAAAAAAATATATTTTAAACAAATAAGAGAGGTAGAGAAAAGTTAGGAGAGGGAATGAAAGAGGTGTAAGAAAATTTTGGAAAAAAAGTCAACAGCTTGGAAAAGGAAATACAAAAAAAAATGAAGAAAATACAACGTTATAGGCTAAATGGTTTAAAAAAATAATCCATTGAAGAGAACTATTTAAAAAGTAGAACTCACTAAATGGAAAAAGACATACAAAAATTCACCAAAAAGAAAAAAACCCTTTAAAAGAGAATTGGTCAAATGGAAAAAAATAGGTACAAAATCTTGCTGAATAAAAATAATGCCTTACAAGTTGACAAGTGGAAGCTAATTGTTTCATATTATAGGAAGAAACAATAAAACTTTTTTTAAAATGAAAAAATAAAAATATATATATATAAACTATCTCATTGGGTAAACAAATTAGAAAATGGAGCCAGAATAAATGATTTAAGAATTATTGGACTATCTGAAAGTCATGATCAAAAATAAAACAAGCCTAGACATCATCTTTCAATCAAAGAAAAAATACACAGTATGTTAAAAGTAGAGAGTAAAATAGAAACTGAAAGAATTCACTAACCACTTCCTGAAAGAGATCCCAAAATAAAAAACTTCAGGAATATCATAACCAAATTTGAGAGTTCCCAGATTAAGGAAAAGGCACAAAAGAGTTTTTTTTACAGTAGAACAGAATATAGAGAAGGTGAAAGAGGAGAGAATTTCAATTTTACTCTATTTGGAATTGATTCAAAGAGGAAAAAACATACATACTCAGTTGAGTATAAAAATTTATATTATAGGAAAGTAGGAAGTGAGGATATAAGAGAATATGGAGGGGATTTTCAGAAGGGGGAGTAGATTAGAGAAGATGATAGAAACAAAATACTTTTGAGAATGAAAAGAGTGTAAGGAGGGAAAGAGTAAGATAAACACAAGGGAAAATAGAATACACATGATTGGAAGGAAAATTAAGGCAAGTTTCTCTGATAAAGGCATCATTTGTCAAAAGTAAAGCAAATTTATAAAAATAAGAATCATTCTCCAATTGAAAAATGGGTCAAAGGATAATGAACAGGCAGTTTGCAAATAAAGTAATCAGAACTATCTATAGTCATATGAAAAAATGCTCTAAATCAATATTGATTAGCAATTCAAAGGTACAGTTCCTACCTAACAGATTGTCTAATATGAATGAAAATGAAAACACAAATTGTTGAAGGCAATGTTGGGGAAATGAGACACTAATGTATCAATGAGGTTATGAATTGATTCAAACATTCTAGAAAACAATTTGGAACTATACCCAAAGAGCTATAAAACCATGCATACCTTTTGACCCAGCAATACCACTTGTAGAACTTGATCCCAAAGAGAATTTTTTTAATAGGGAAAATGAATGTTTTCTCACACACGCGTGTACATGTGTATATGCACACACATGTATACATACACATGTGTGTAACGCTGTATTGCAGATATACCCTGTGTTGTATATACACATACATATATATATTATATATTATGTATGTGTATATGCATATACATATACATGCAAAAATATTTATAACAGCTCTTTGGTGACAAAGAACTGAAAATTAAGAGGAATCTTATTAATTGAGGAATGGCTGAATGTGTTGAATTGGTTTATGATTGTTGGAATTCGATTGTACTATAAGAAATGATAAGTGGGATGATCTCAGAAAAACCTGGGAAAAAACTAATGCAAAGTAAAATGAGTAGTACCAGAAGAACATTGTACACAGTAACAATATTGTACGATGAACAACTGTGACTGACACCTATTCTCAGCAATATAACTATCCAAGACATTCTGAAGGAATTATGGTTTAAAAAATGGTATACATCTCCAGAAAAAGAGCCAATAAAATCTGAATACAAATTGGAGCACATTTTTTTCAGTTTCTTTATTTTTTTTCATCATTTTTGAGGGAGGAAGGGAATCTGTTTTTCTTCACAACTTGACTAATATGGAAATATGTTTTGCATGATTGCACATATATAACCTGTGTCAAATTGCATACTTTCTCAGGGGGAGAGAAAGATAGGGAGGAAGGTAGAGAACATGAAACTCAAAAAAAAAAATACAAAAATTGTTTTATATGTAAAAGAGAAAATAATAAATGTTTTAAAAACATGAATAAAATTTAAAATGCCCTTTTTTAAGAAATAAAAATGACATATTAAAAATTCAAAGAAGCACAGGGAGGTATATAAGAAAATGCAGAGTGAAGAATACAGGGCCAGGAAAACAATATATACAATGGCTACAACAATGTAAATGGAAAGAACAACAAAACAAAACAAAATATTAGAAATTGTAATAAACAAACTTGTCTCCAAGTGAGATAAAAAATTACCAACCTGTCTTCAATGAAGAAGATAGATACTATTGTCTATACAATCAGACAAAAATCAATGTGATGGTTGATTTTGCTATATTGCCTTTTGTAGCAATGATTCAAAAAGAGAAAAATGTCATTCTGATGAATTTTCTTATTATCTCAATTCTAAAAATATAAGCTACACACTCTTTACATTTCTTATTGTTTCAATAAATTCAAAAAAAAGAGAGAGAAGAGAGAAGAGAGAGAGAATGCTTCAGTGAGTATTCAGACAAAATCAGTTCCTTCTCTGGGTATAGATAGGATTTTTCATTTTAAGTCTTTCAGAGAAGTCGTGGATTTCTATACTAATTAGAACAACATAGTCATTCACAGTTGGTTATTCCAGAGCATTGATATTACTTTGTATATTTCACTTTGCTTGAGTTCATGGAAGACTTTCCAGGGTTTTGTTTTCTTCCTGAGAACATTCTGCTCATCATTTCCCCAAAACAGTAATATTCCATCATAAACACACACCACAGTTTGAGACATTCCCTCAATTTCCACTTTATTTTTGCTGTGACAAGAGTTGCTGTGATTTTTTTTTTGCACAGATAGGTTGTTTTCCTTTTTTTTTCTTAATCTCTTTTGGTGTTCATGCCAAATGGTAGTATCGTTAGGTCAAAGGATATGCAATATATATTATATATATATATATACATATATATATAATATATTGCATGTAATATTATACTAATTATTATTATAATAAAATATAACAGCCCCCTTTTAAATCCTCTATTTTAATATTTTCATTTTCATTTTCTAATACTAGATGTACACATATTTTTAGATGCTGCCTTTTCTTGAATTATAAATCATTAAATTGATCTTCTAGTTTTGTTCATGTAGACTTTATCAAAAGTAACATTTTAAAATGTATTTACCTCTGTTATATTTCCATTTTGAATCCAATTAGATATTTCTTCCTTTAATGCTGTTTCATATTTTTTAGCATCCATCTTTGTTATGACTATTTTATTCTTAAAGCAAACAAATTCCTCAGGACACAATTCCTTGGAAACAAATACAGTCAAAGAAAATTAAATTATGTAAACATGGACAACAAATCCAGTAGATGCATTCTGTTTTGTGTATCCCCAGGATGACTATAAAGTCTTTGAGGGCAAAATTTTAAATCATGAAATCCTTCTGCATCACTCACAGCATGTAACAAAGTATTAACTACATATTAACTACTCAATATTCTCTGAACTGTTTGTTGAAACTCTGTATTATTCTCACACAATGTTAGATTCCAGGGAGATAAAAAAAATTAGTGTATGGCATGATTTTTTATGTTAAGAATTTTAAAATGTAGTTAGGAAGCCAAACAAACACAGAATGACACAAAAAACTATATGGAACAACCTATTAAGTGATAAATTTTGCATTGCACATTATATATATATATGTATATATGTATGTATGTATGTATACACACACACACACACACACACATGAAATTCAAAAACAAAGTCAATTCAATAATTCAATTCATTTAACTTTGATTAGGCACCTAAATGGAAGACTATGTGATGAATGCCAAAGACACAAAGATCTCTTCCGTCAAGAATTTATAGCATGGGAGAAAACAAAGTGCAAAAGAAAAAATCAAAAAGAGAGAAATCTCTTTTTGGATAGAGAGAGGGAAAGTCAATCCTAAAGGAAGAGATTTTTGACAGAAAATGCCAGAAGTCCATTTTATCCTATATAAAATGTACAACAACAGAAAAAGATCAGCTGAAGACCCAGTTCAACTAGAGCACTATGTAAAGGAAAGGAAAGTTGTAAACAGAATTTAGCTATAGTCAATGGGAGACTTTGAATTTGACAAACTACAGAGTTTGTTTTTTTTCCCCTATGAAGAATGAGAAGAGTCAGAGTGAATTAGTTAGGAAGATACGTGAACACTACAAGGGAAGACGATAGGTAGTTATCACATTCAAGAGAAAATGAACTAGGAATTGAATCAGTAGTTGAGTTAAAAGAAAGGCTTGACAAATATAATAAAGGTATAATTAGTATATGATTGTCAAGAAAAGGAGAAGGAAAGAGGAGAATCAAAGCTTCCAAAGTTTCAAGCCTCAGTGACTATGAGGATGTTATGTAGTGTTTGTGCTATCTACAGAAAGAAGTTAGGTATAGTGGGAGTTTTAGAGAAGAAATTGGTAGATTTAGCTTTGCACGTATTCATTTTGAATTACCAATAGAAAGTTTTTCAACAGAGTAGGGGAAGTCTGAAACTAAAATTTTGGTGAAAGATCAGAACCACATATTAGAGTTTACCTCTATGTATATGTACATTATTAATGTACAAAAATGTAATAAATTACATTTATTAGGTATCTATTATGTGCAAAAATATATGATATCAATGAGGAGCATGAAAATAGAGCCAGAAGCTACATACACAAATATATATGTAGATAGGTAGGAAAATAAGTACATGATTGCCATAAAAAAGAAATAATCAGAAAGAGAGAGAATGATAATAATGAATGTTCAGCATTATTGAAACTAAGACAGGAGAGCATAATGTGAATGATGATTATTGAATGAATAAATGAATGTATGGAGAGAGAAAAGTTTTAGTTAGCAAGAAAAATGAAGAGAGAGAAAACCTATTGGATTTAAAGAAGAGAAGATCACTGGTCACCATGTAAAGAGAAGTTATATTCATATTAATTGTATAAAATTGTAATGTAAAAGGAATGTAAAGGAAATAGAAAGAAAAAGTGCAGGAGACCATTGTTTAAACACAATTTTAGCAGTAGCAAAAAAGAAGAGTAATAAGAGAATAGCTTGAAGAAATATCAGGGTCAGGAAAAGTTTTGTTTTGTTTTTGAGGTAGAGAATACTTGAACATGTTTGTGGCATGAAAGGAAGCAACCAATAGATGAGAGTCAATTAAGTGAGTTTAAACAAGAAATCAGTGAGAATGTGTTGAATTGAGGGCAAAAGTAGATGGCTTTTCTCTAAGTAGAGGACTTCCTCATCTTCGAATTAGAGGACAGGAGCAAGGGTCACATAAGGACAGAGAATTTTTGGAGTGCAAAAACTGAGAGGCTAAATCAATAAAAATCAAGAAGTAAGGTGATCTGCAAGTAATAAAGAGGAAATGGAAATAGATAGAGTTAGCTTGTAGAAAGAAACATATTAAGATAGTAAGATAATCTCTTTGGGCATATTAAGGAATTAATAGAAGGCAAATCAATTCATAACCAGAAGTGATAACCAGTTATGGTTAACCAATAGTTATGGTTACTATATGCACAAATACATACATATATATATATATACATATATATGTATATATTATACATATACATAGTTAACTAACAACAATCTTTAAGGGACTGATTCAGCATGGAAGTTTTTTGCAATCATCACATGAGCATAAGAATATTATCTTAAGTTATTCTGGGTCAGAGCCACTATGTCCTACTATATTCTTATCATCACCAGTTTTAAGAGATGTCCAATTTGACAGTAAAAAGTATGATTTTGTTATACAAAAACTTGTCTAAACATTTTCTGATTCCATTTATATTTCTTTCTAATATAATCTATTGAAGTAATGACTTCCCTAAGTTTATGAATCACTGAATAAAAAGTACTACATATTATTCTGCTTATATTTCAGGATTTGGTGAATGAGTTCATGTTTACCTTATTTATGATTCTGTACATTTTAATTATGCCCTAAATTTGAGTGGATAAGAGGCAGCAGTGGTAATAAAGATAAAAGGGAAAATAGAGATATTTCAGGGAAAGCATTGTCAGGATTTATTAGCTAGATGGATATAGGGGATGATTCAATAATGATATGAAATTTTCTCAACTAAAGACTGAAAAAATAGTCTTGCTTACAAAGAGAAAGAAGTAGGGCTATTTGAATATAAAGAGGAATTGAATTATTTTAGATTTATTGAGTTTGAGTTAGCAATGGGCAATGACAATGCCCCATTTAGATGCCCAGCTTGTATTTGCAATGAGCTATTAGGTAAGATATATAGATTTGAAACTCATTACCATAAAAATGACAGATGAATCCATTGGAATGAAAATTTTATAAGGTAAATAAAGTAGAAAGATTATTTTATATCTCCTCTGTATCATGGATGTATGAATCAGTTGGATTTCATACTGAGAATTCCATGTGGGGGTTGTTGTTATCAGCTTGCTTTTGGTACATTGCTACTATTCTGATTAAGGTTTACATAGAACACAGAAAGAGAGACAGACAGAGATAAAAGAAGGGAAGCAGAGAAGGAGAAGAGGGGATGGGAGAAAGGAAAGAAAGAAGCAAAGAGTCATAGACTGAGGAATTAGATCACTAAAAGAGAAATAATAATTAAGGAATCAAAAAATTTGCTATAAGAAATTTTAAAAAAGAACCAATATCATGTAATTGGAAAAAGCTGGAAAAGGAGTATACCAAGCAAGAGTGGTCCATAGCTATTGGATTTAACAAAAATAATCACTGATGACCTTAAAAGAGCTCATTCAAAGAATAACTAGGTGGAAGCAATAAATATTACTGGATTTGATTTTCTTTTTATGATAATATAAATAAAGAATAAATTATATCAATATCTACTTACTTGAGCCTTGGGCCACATTTTCCACACTTTTACCATAACGTCATACAGCTGTATGCTTTCTCTTGGAGAAAGAGCAAGGTCAGATGGAAATCCATACTTCTCAATCTGTATAATCAAAGTGAGATAAATATAATGAAACTTTTTTGTGTTATTTTACATCAATTCCCTTATTCCACTACCATCTCTTTACCCATGGGTTTAAAAAACTTTTTTATTTAGACAACAAAATGATAGTAGGAAAAATGATACCATGAGAAAATGTTCATATTTCTGTTCAAATATTTCTCCTGAGCTCACTTTGATTTTTTAAAATTTATACAATAGGGGGTAGTGATAACTCTCCTTCAGTACATCCAAGTATTAATTTGATGAGCAAAGCTGAAAATTGATAGCTAGTCATGACTTAAAGCAAATAGAAAGTATTTTATTCCACTCTATCAGTTATATAGTGGCTCACATTTAATTCACATTTATACAACATTTTATGATTACCAAACATTCCATTACTCTCATAAGTCCTTACCAAAAAAAAAAAAAACCTATATAAATAATAGCAGAGGAGAGGAAATCACCACATATGAACTCTACTTAACTCTGAGTTGGATATCTTAGTCAGATTATATCTTAGGCCGAGAGAGAAAAATTATGAAGAAATATTTTAAGAAATGCATAATACTGGATAGTGTGACTTATAGTTCCTGTGCAAATGAATTTCCTTTTTGCCTAGCAATTAATATAAAAAGTTATTTTATTATGTCCATTTCTGAGAAACACATGTGGGAATTGGATATGTTTCCCAATGGAAAGTCATGTGTTGAATATATTGTTATAAATCTACTTTGTTGTATTGCTACCATTCTGATTAAAGAAAAAGAGATAGAGAAATAAAGAAAGAAAATGAGAAAATGAAAGAAAGGGAAAAAATTAAAATAATAAGGAAGGGAGGGAGGGAGAGAGGGAGGGAGGGAAGGCGGGAGGGAGAAAGTGAGGGAGGAAAGAAGGAAGGAGGGAGAGAGGGAGCATCCAGGAAGGAAGGAAGGAAGGAGGGAGGAAGTGAAGGAGGAAAGAAAGAAGGAAGGAGGGAGGGAGTGAGGGAGGGAAGGAAGGGAAGGAAAAGAAGGAAGAGAAGGGAAGGAAGGAAAAAAGGAAGAAGAAAACACTGAATTATATGGATTGAATATAGCTTCATATCACAGTTTGAATAAGGATGGTCAGATCTCTTTTCTCTTTCCATGGAAAGATTAAAGATTTGGAGTTGGAAGGTATTTTAAAAGCTACACAAAGTAATTGTTCTCAGTTTAAAAAGGATGAAGCTAAGGCTCAACAAAGTGTCATGATAAAACAAGGAAGCAAGCATCAAACGGTTATCATATATTTGTTTGACCTCCCTCCTATTGTTTTAAATTCTTCTTGTTAACTGTTTAAGTCCTTTATACATAAATTTGACATTTATCACAAGCAGAATGTTTTAACAGATCTGGACTTAATAAATTCTTAATAATAGAAATAGCATTTATATTATGCTTAAAGTTTGCAAAGTGCTTTCTACATATTATCTCAGTTGTTGCCCACACTGTAAATTAGGTACTCTAATTATCCTCAATAAGAAAGCATCTGAGGTGAGATTTGAACTCAGGTTTTCCTGACTCCAAGTCCAGCACTTTATCCACTGCAGTTCTTCCTAGCCTAGATGACTAGAAAATGTACAATACCTCACTGGAAAAAACAACTGACCTACAAAATAGATCTAGAAGAGACAAACTAAGAATTATTGGACTTCCTGAAAACCATGATGAAAAAAGCCTAGACAACATCTTTTAGGAAATCATCAAGGAAAAGTGCCCTGGTGTCCTAGAACCAGAGGTTAAAATAACCATTGAAAGAATTCACTGATCACCTTCTGAAAGATACCCCAAAATGAAAACTCCAAGGAATATCATAGCTAATTTTCAGAAATATCAGATTAAGGAGAAAATATTGCAAGCCGTCATAAAGAAAAATTCAAATATCGAGGAGTTAGAATCAGAATTATTCAGGACCAAGAAGCTTAAAGGATCAAAAAGCCTGGAATATTATATCTCGCCATGCCTTTTGATGGAACTTCTGTCCATGTCATCGTCTAAATTTTCCAGAAAGTCTATTCAGTGTGCTGGAAATCTTGTCTGTTGATAGTCTATCACTTTATTGCTCTCTCTTACCATATATTCAGCCCAACTTCTTTTACATTACCCTGGGAAATTTGACTCTGCTCCTGCTTCGATATTTTTCATTTAAAACAAGTTGTAGCAAATTCACATCCATAATGTATATTTCCATTTCCTTTTGCATGACTTAAAATTTTAACTGGACAGATACTATTTTCATAAATACCCATTCAATCACTGTAGATAGATAATGCTGGCAATAGAGCACTGGGCCTGGAGCAAGGAAGACTTGAGAAGAATGTACACCTTCACTACATGGAAGTATGCATTGACTTTTGATTCATATACTCATGGGGCAGAAAGGCTGGGGGAAGAGAGGACTTTATTCATTTATTTTTCCTAATACCTTATACCAATCTCATGCATATGGCAAATCCAATAAAGAAATATTTTCACATGATTGTCAGAATAGAATCACTTTAAGAATATTTTATGTCATTGATCATTGTGGGATAGAATCGTCAACATTTTCATATCATGAGCCATTGAACATTTTCACAAATATCTTTTCTTCATTTTCCATTATAAGATTGTGTTATTTTTCATCCTAGTTAGAATCAGAAGGCAAGCTAATCCTATCTTTGCTCTCTCTCTGTTTTAGCAATTAGGAGATTTTTCATATGAATTCAGGACTATCCTGAAAAGCTGCAGAATAGATGGAAGGAGGGGCTGAAGTAAGGAGTAGTAGATGGAAAGTAAATATTAGTAGAAAGGAAGTAAGTAATTACACCAAGGGGTAATTTGACTAAGTAAGAGGAAAACAATTTTGGACCTGAAGGTCTATCAATCTAAGTGCAACTGTTCATTTTCAGATGAAGAAATTGAAACTATTTATAGACATATGAAAATATGCTCCAAATCATTATTAATCAGAGAAATGCAAATTAAGACAACTCTGAGATACCACTACACACCTGTCAGATTGGCTAGAATGACAGGGAAAGATAATGTGGAATGTTGGAGGGGATGTGGGAAAACAGGGACACTGATACATTGTTGGTGGAACTGTGAACACATCCAGCCATTCTGGAGAGCAATTTGTAACTATGCTCAAAAAGTTATCAAACTGTGCATACCCTTTGATCCAGCAGTGTTTCTACTGGGCTTATACCCCAAAGAGATACTAAAGAAAGGAAAGGGATCTGTATGTGCCAAAATGTTTGTGGCAGCCCTGTTTGTAGTGGCTAGAAGCTGGAAAATGAAAGGATGCCCATCAATTGGAGAATGGTTGAATAAATTGTGGTATATGAATGTTATGGAATATTATTGTTCTGTAAGGAATGACCAGCAGGATGAATACAGAGAGGCTTGGAGAGATTTACATGAACTGATGCTAAGTGAAATGAGCAGAACCAGGAGATCATTATATACCTCAATAACGATACTGTTTGAGGATGTATTCTGATGGAAGTGGATCTCTTCAATAAAGAGAGCTCTAATTGATCAAAGATGGACAGAAGCAGTTACACCCAAAGAAAGAACACTGGGAAATGAATATAAACTGCTTGTATTTTTGCTTTTCTTCCCGGTTATTTATACCTTCTGAATTCAATTCTCCCTGTGCAACAAGAAAACTGTTCAGTTCTGCACACATATATTGTATCTAGGATATGCTATAACCTATTCAACATGTAAAGGACTGCTTACCATCTGGGGGAGGGGGTGGAGGGAGGGAGGGGAAAAATCGGCAGAAGTGATAATGCTGTAAAAAATTACCCTGGCATGCGTTCTATCAATAAAAAGTTATTTAAAAAAAAAGTGCAACTGTTCTTATATTATTCACAGGGACATCACTCTTTGAAAAATTTAATCTTTTGCTGAGGCTTATTTTAAATACAATATTTATGATATTCAATAATTATAATAATAATGACATTTTAAGGTTTTGATAAGAGTTTTAAATAGTATCATAGATTTAAGCTTAAAAAACCCTTAGTCTTCTATTCTAACCTCCTCATTCCATTAAATCAGAACACTTACTTGAGAAAAGTAAGATCATAGAGATGAGTATATGTATTTATAGTCACACTAGGAGTAAGTAGCACTTATTATATTAATTCATCTAAACTTATATTCTATCATATGAGCCTCACAGCCACCTTGTTAGGGAAGTGCTATAGATATTATTAACCACATTTTACAGATGTGCCCTAGTTTGCACAGCTAGTAAGTGGATGAGATGGGATGTGAAACCAGGGATTTTTTTTTATGCCAAATTCAGACCTCAAATCCACTACTCTATATATTGTTTCTCAATAATAATTCATTCAACTTACATGATCTGGTGTTAGCGTAGCACATGGATGATAATGGTGAAAGGCAATGTCACCATCTTGTAGGGAACACACATATTTCTCTAAATCATTATATCTGTCTTCATAAAGCACTATAAGGAAAAAAAGAATGAAGTTTTAAAATAGGAAGGACCCATTGGATAGAAAATGAGTGAAAGATAGATGACTTTAAAAGAATGCACTAAAAACTCAAGATTGAAAATACCGAGTCTGACTCTGTAGGATTTCTTTGCTTTTAAGTGTCTTTGAGAGGCTCTGACACGTCGAGCATCCAGAGTAGGATGAAAATCATCTATGCTCTTTTCTGCTTCCTGCCAGTATCTTTTTACAGATTGTAGCCACCTGAATAAAAAGGAAATGGACATATTGTTTGATCAGAAACCAGAACACAAAACCATGGATTAAATTGTTTTTTGGAAGTGACATTATTTAACTTTATTATTTATTAATTATTTAAACAGAAGAAGAAGAAAGAGAAAGAGGAGGAAGAAGAGAAGAAGGAAGAAGAAAAGAAAGAGAATGAAGAAATGGAGGAGAAAGAGAGAGGAGGAAGAAAGAAGTAAGAGGAAGAAGAAGTAGGAAGAGGAAGAAGAAAATGAAGAAAAAGAGGAGGTGGTGGTGGTCATCATCATCATCAAAAGCTCTAGAATTTTATTCTGTGACAAGTGCAAAGGTAGCATAAGAGAGCATTGGTTGGGGAGTCTGAAAAAGGTGAATTCAGATCCAACTTTGGGCAGTTATTCTCTGTGTGACCTTGGACAAACCAAGTAACTTCTGTCTGCTTCAGTTTTCTCATCTATAAAATAGGGATAAAAATAGCACCTACCTCCCAGGGAAATAAATGAGAGGGAAAAAATGAAATAAAAATTATTAAGGAATTTGTAAATCTTAAAGCAATATATAAATGGTTGTTGTTGTTGTTATTATTATTATTATTATTATTATTATTATTGTCAGCTATTCAGGTATGTGACACTGAAAAAGAATAAAGGGTTTGCCTGGAAGTCAGGAAGAGTTGGACTCAAAATTTTGAACCCAAATTTTCTGGAATAAAATTATGAACTATTTTTATATTAATCAGACCTAATATACTTAGAAGAATGTATAATTTTAATAAATCTTTGGATCATATTCATATAAATGTTTGCATTTTTGAGAATCTTGTGAATGGTCTTTAATAGTTTATGTTCTTTTTAAAAAATAAAATGCTTTTGATTAAAAAAAAAAGTCCTGCTTCAAACATACACTGGCAAATCATAAAACTTCTTGATTCTCCAAGTCATTCTCCAAAATTCTAAGTCATGGATGAATTACCAGTGTAAAGAGGTTGAAGGAGTTTCCACACAGGAATTTGTCCACAATGATGATATTAAACATTTAAACTAATTATAATAATGTAGGGAAAATAGTGTTACTTTTCATGTCTTTTATTTTTGACAAATCACTTTTGTTGTCCTAAAGACAGTCATTTTTTTCTGTTTTCTATAGAGTAAGCTTATTTAATATGATAAAATAGAATTGTGCTATAAGAAATTATGGAAGGGTTCAATTCAGAAAAAAACTGGGAAAACTTAAAAATTCTTGTGAATGGAATAAGTAAAGCCAGGGGAAAAAATTACATAGTAATAGTATTGTAAAAATAAACAACTATGAAGGACTTATAAAACCTTTGATCAATATAATGACTAATCATAGTACCAGAGTACTCATATTGAATTATGGCACCCACCTTTTTTCACAAAGATGAAATGTGATGGCCTTAGAGTACAGATTAAGTTATGGATGGAGAGATAGATCTCCAAATATAACTACACCTAGAGTCTAGATAGAATAAATGGAAATTGAGATTTTTATCAATATAGATGATCAAGATATAAATACAGATAGATATAGAAGTTAATAGAGATGGAAGTAGAAGTAAACTAGATATAGCCATGAGTAAATGTAAATATAAATGTAGATTTAGATATAGATGACATGTCGTCAATATTAGAATTTTTTTTCTTGAATATATACTTTGTTTATAAAGATTTTGTTTTTCTTTATTTTTTCACTTGGGTTAAGTAAAGTAGTTTGAACTAGATGACAACCCTGAAGTTCTATGATTGAATAAATTTGTTATGGAACATATTCTCAGGAAATGTATAAGGAAACCATATTTCCTGGAATGGAAATGGTCCCATTTTGCTGGAAATCAGTAGAATTACCCACCAGAAACAAGAGAACTCTATAGATTGGAAAAATTACAATTATTCAAAACAAAAACAATTGTTCTTGGAAGAATGATCTTCTTGTCCAGAGAAAGTATGATGCCTACTCAGTGAGATGCTTAGGATTGTTGATAGTTGCTGAAAGAGCCAAAAAAGGACATCGAATCATAACCAGCAGATGTTCCCAAATTTCTGCTCCAATTTGTCCCCCAAGACAATGAACCTGTGGTTGTGAAAAATATTTGAATCAAAGAATTAATATGAGGATAATATGTGAAAACTGAAAGTGAAAATGCAATAGGAGAGCAGAAATAAAGCAGTTTGGGGAGTGGTTATAACTATGAAGACATAGGAAAGAGTGGAGAGTCTTTTGAAGGATAAATTATGCTAATCAAAGTAATACTGATAAAATGTGAAAGAGTAAGTTCCATGAGGAACTCTCATTACTTGATTTAAAAAAGTGAAAAGGAATTATTTAAAATAATCTGATAATATGTCAATTTTCCTTTTGAATTAGACCTGTCAAATACCATCTAGTTTATTTAAATGTAACTTGATTTAATTGACAAATATGTGCTAAGAATACTTACATGCAAAGCATTATATTAAGCATTGAAGGAGACACAAAGATAAGACAAGGTCACTGTCCCCAAAGTTTCCAGCCTAGTGCTTTTCTCTAATGTTTCAGGAAAATATAACCTTTTTTTTTTTTCCAAAAAATGTCTATAAGCAAGTATAATCATGCTTTTAAAAAACAGGAAACAATGTATAGACAACTATGGGAGAAATTCAATATCACATAATTTGTGAAGTCAAACTATCTAGCACAGTTTTATATTATTAGGACAAACATTTTTCAACAATAATCTGATTGGTTAAATTCCAATTATTTCTTTATCAAAGGGAGCCATTATGAAGGGTGGAGTTGTACAGAGCTTAGAAGAGGAGAGAAATATTGGACTTTGAGCTTTTAGATTCTAAAAGGAAGGCATACTTCCTGATTCTCTTCCAAGAAAAGTCCCAGAAGAAAAAGAAAGACTGTGGGGGAAAGTTGGCATGCAGAAGAATGGACATTTCAATAAAACCTCCTTCATCAGCTTATCACAATAGAGACTTCAGGGAAGATCCCTTTGAGTGACATCTAGGATTCTCTATTGGTTGACCTGAAATATTTCACTCCTAGTGAGGACTTATTCTAGCTGTATATTCTTTAATATAACTTCATTTATATAATTTATCATATTTCTCTTTATTCTTGACTTAAATAAATGATTTATGCCCTATTTGTATTTTGTGATCTCTGTGTAATGGGCTTTTTAGTGGAAAGCTTTTGGATACCTAACTTGGAGGACTCCTTCCCTATTGAGGAAGTACAGTTAGAAATTCCTTTCCTAGACCAACAATATCTAAAGTGGCAGATAAAATTCTAGCCTAATTTTTCTCTGAGGAGAGAGGTGACTAGCCTTTGGCCTCAATTTCCCACTCCCTTTCTAGCAGGAATCAATCTCTCTACTTGAGAAATGTAGGCGGAGACTTTATAGATAACTATCTATGGCTCCCTGCTAGTCCCATCTAGATGGACCTATGTAGACACACCTAACTTATATGGGCAACACACACATAAATGCATATACAGATATACACAGAGACATACAAACATACATATACACAAAGACATATAGACAATTTACATACATATACATCAAGAGAAACAGTAAGACATATGCAGTCCCACAGACATGCACACACAAAATCACAAAAAATAATACATTAAACAGAGAACAGAAAACTGAAGGGGGATTTACAACCAATGTCTCTGACAAGTCTCATTTCTCAAATATATAGAGAACTGAGTCAGATTTATAAGAATACAAGTCATTCCCTAATTGATAAATGGTCAAAGCATATGAACAAGCAGTTTTCCAATGAAGAAATTAAAGCTATCTAAAATCTTATGAAAAAATGCCCTAAATCACAATTGATTGGAGAAATGTCGATTTAAAAAACAGTTATCATAGAATATTACATTAAATGTTGGAATGAATGTGGGGAAATTGGGACACTAAGACATCTAGATATGCCCAAAGGGCAATCAAACTCTGCATATCTTTAATCCATTAATACCATTACTAGTTTTGCAGAAAAGGAGAAAGGATCTATTTGTACAAAAATATTTATAGTAACTTTTTTGTGGTAGCAAAAAATTAGAAATTTAGGGAATGACAATCAATTGGGCAAAGACTGAACAAGTTGCCTATGATTGTAATGGAATACTATCGTACTAAAGAAATGTCAAGCAGGATAATTTCTGAAAAAAACTGGAAATATTTACATAAACTGATGCAAAGTGAAGTGAGCTGAACCACAAAAACATTTTATAGAGTAATAGTAATATTGTATGATGATCAGCTATGAATGACTTAGCTTAATAATACAATGATCAAAAATAATTCTGAAGGACTAAAGATGAAAAATGCTACCTATTTTCAAAGAAAGCAGCAATGAATTCTGAATACAAATTGAAGCATGTTTTTTCCAGTTTATTTTTTATGGGATTTTTTGGTCTGAATTTTATTTCACAACATGAATAATATGAAAATATGCTTTGCATGATTACACATATATAATATAGATTAAATTGCTTACCATCTCATAAAGGAGTAAAAGGAAGAAGGTATGAAGAGAATTTTTTACTCAACATTTTTTTAAATGTTAAAAATTGTTTTTATGTGTAATAAGGAAAAATAAAATGTGATTTTAAAACATACACAAAGAAACCCAGTGATATACATGGACACAAACACAACATACACACCTTACATATCTAAGATTATATGTTTTATACTGATTGGCATTTGTAGGGGAAATTCCCTTCCAGAAGACCTCTAGTTCAAAATCATAAGTCTGGCAAAAATAAGTAAATAAATAAATTGGAAGAAATTACTGTTTAAATCATCATCATCATTATCAACAAGAAAAAGCCGCCTTCTCCAATCTATAGATTTAAGTCCAGGAAGCTCTTCAAGGACTTAAGATATAATAGCAAGATTCTATTCCTATTATAATACAAGAAACCAATGGAAGAATTTCTCACTCATATAACTTTGTAGAGTACACTACTAGCACCTGAATGGGAGAATGGAGCTAAATTATAATAATTCCCTAGCATAGAATAGGATAGAAAGCAGCTCCATTCTGAGCCCCATCAAAGAGAATTAACTTGCTTCATTAGCAAAAGAATATCTGAAGTAATTACCCACCCCTTGAGAAGTGGCAAATCACTTACCTCATCAAATATAACATATCTGATCTTTTCCACCCATTCTTGACGATTAGGGGAAAGTAACAGGATTTCAAAACAGGCTGGCACTGTTACAAGGACCTACAAAAATATGTGTATGATTCACTATTTTGAAACCTACTGATAAAATAATAAATAACACACTTCAATGTTGATGTAAAATTTGCAAAATGTCTAAATTGATTAATTGAATCTATAACTATCATTTTTAGGAATAGTTTCATAGAAAGTGTGATTCATCATGGGTACATTTTTGCTTAAATTCCTTCAACAAATGAAAAAAAGAATATCAAAAAGATAGGAAAAAACTAACATTTGACTAAGGAATTCTCTCTTCTTGTTCTGATTTGTTGCAATGTGAACAGTTCTGGCAAGAAACATGTCCTATCCTGGAATTCATCCAACACCAAATACAAATTCAAATCAAGTACAGTACTCCTAAAAATCCTTATGAGATTAACTATTGTCATAAGTATGTTCATAAATACAGATACAGAGAAAACAAGCTTAAATTGGATGTTAGAAGACTTATTCAAGTATTTACTGTCAATGTGATGACAGATCCCTTTGGCTGCTTTACCAAAGGTGGGAGTAGTAGAGCCATAAGCACTGTTTCTAACTTAGTAAGTTTGAGTAAAACTTAATCATTTCATTAATTTTATATTTCATTAATAAAATCAAATTTTTCCTTTATAAAGTCAAAGAAGTACTAAGCATTTTTCTGTAGCAATTTGATCATAAACAATCTAGCATTGAGTACCTGACAGTTTAATGCATAGTGGCGGTAATCCCTTGTGAAAACACCACATAGAACTTGACCTTCTGGCAGGTGTTTAGTGAAACGACTCTGGACAGTAGTTGACACTTGGTTGACAAGGGCCTGGTTGATGCAGAAAGGAAGTGCATTAACAAAATCACAACAGAATAACAATGATTAGATTTTTATTTGGGCAAAATCATACCTGGGATTTCACTTGTATCAAGAACTCCCTGATAAGGAAACTCATAGCAAATGAGATAGCCAATTACTTTTCACTTTTAACCTTGAAGAATCATCTCAGTCATTTAAAAATTAAAGTACTAGAACAGGGTCATTAAATCAGTCTATAACAAAGATGAGACTTGAACTCAAGACTAAGCCTCTCTATCTACTATTCCATGCTGCCTTTAAGGTAAAATCTAAAAGATAATTTTAATAGTTACAATACTCAGTTATTTGCACCAACCAGCTGCTTTCAAAGCTTGCTAGATCATAGACTATGCTAAGACGAGTAAAAGCCAGCATAAGAAATGGCATATATGTATGTGCGTTATGGGGGGGATATGTGTGTATGTATATGTATACATAGATATACATATATGTGTGTGTATAAAGGCATAGACACAAACACATGCAAATATATTTCATACCTATGAATTGATGCAGAGGGAGAATTTGTCTCCTCTCTTATTTTTCTTTATTTGAATTGTATTCTATGAGCAAAATTCTATTTTTTCCCCTTCCTATCTCCTTGACCTTCACTAAGTAAGAAAAACAAACCCCCTATAACAGAAATACATAGGCAAGGAAAACAAATGCCCACAATGTCTGCTTCCAAAATGTATGCTTTATTCTATATTTTGAGTGAGCAATCTGTCCTCCTGGAGGATAGATAACATGCTTTCTCATGGGTACTATGGAATCATGGTTGGTCATTGAAGAAATTATAGTTCATGAATGTAATAGAATCTTGCTGCACAGTGAAAAATAAAGTGATGGCCCTAGAGAAACGGGAAGATTTGTGTGGACTGATGAAGAGTGAAGTGAAAAGAACTAAAAGAACAATTTATATACTAATAACTAAATTGTAAAAACAAATGATTTTGAAACATTTATGAATTTGGATCTATGTAATAAATATGATTATAGAGCAGCCATGCTGAAACACGCTGCCCATCTTTGACAGAAAGATGCTGAACTCATGCTGAAAAGATAGCATACATTTTCTGACATGGTTAATATGAGAATATGTTTTGTTTGCTTATATCTATGGTTAAAATTTTTTCTTTTTCTTTTTCAGGAGTGGGAAAAAATTCAAGGTGCTTGCCAACTGTAAAAAGTCATTTAAAAAAGAAACATGAGGGCAAAAAAGAAAAGAAAAAACCCTTAATGGACCAGAAGTCAGGGAATGGGTCCCATCCAGCTTTACCACTAACTAGTACTAACTAATGACTACTAACTAATGACTTTGACCAGTCATTTTTATCTCTCCAGGCCTCTATTTTCTCCTAATATAAGGGAGTTGAATTAGATGATTTCTTAGGTCCCTTTAAGTTCACAGGATTGTGATTCTATTATTGTATCCTCTAAAACATATGGTACAGTGGGCACCATGCCTGATATTAGGAAAAGTAATTTTCCTGAGTTCAAATCCAGCCTCAAATATTTATTGGCCATGTAACCCTGGGCAAGTCACTTAACCCTATTTGCCTCAATCTCCTCATCTGTAAAATGAGATGAAGAAGGAAATGGCAAACTGTTTTTGTATCTCTGTCAAGAAAATCCCAAATATGGTCATAGGAGTTAGACATCATTGAAACAACTGAACAACTAAATACACAAATATGTGAGAGAACTGTGATTTCAGCAATGTGGGGAATTCCAATTTTGGGAAGTTCCTTTAATAACATAGCAGATAGTTTGTGATTTATTAGATAAGGCCAGACAGTTACTGAGACAGGGTTTAAACCCACATCATCCTGTTCAAAGTTCAAGCATTCAATCTATTACATCACACTATCTCAGTCTCTAAAGAGGAAGAGGAGAATTAAATAAAATTTAAGTCCATCCCTTACAGCTATACATTGCTTTAGAAAGGAGAGGACACAAGTCAACAAAATTACATATGCTTAAAGCTCTACCTTTGTAGGGGCCACATATACAATCACTCCATCATCGCTCTCCCTCAGAACTTTCTCCATGCAGTAGTAGGAGGCATATGTTTTCCCCGATGACGTGGGTGCAACAATCACAGCTGACTCATTATTGTCCACCACATCAAGAAGCTCTCGCTGCATATTTGGGAGCAATGTGCATGTGAAAAATAATGAAATCTGACTTATCAAAATCCTAGGCAAATAATATCATGTAAATCAGCATAATGTCACTGGATTTCTTCAAATCCATGCCTACATTGCAAAGCACTTCATAGGATTCACTGAATCCTGAATTGGAAGTAAGGCTTTCATGAATGGAGGGAAGGGGTATTTCTTTAGTATTTAATTTGTGATTATTCTGATTATTTTCCTCCATAGGACATAAAAATCTTGAAGTAACAGGATATTTCTTTTTTTGCCTTTGCATCCCTAACACCTGGCTTAGGGCCTAGCTCCCAGTAAGCACTTAATAATTTTTTTTAATTCAATTCAATTTCTTTGAAGTCTTTTCCAGATCTAAAATCTATGATCTTAAGATGAACAGAAATACCCCATTTTTAAAATTGTACTAAAACATATTTATACAAAAAGAAATGCTCTCATACAATCTCATACAATGCTCCTAATATTGTGGTAAAGTATCCATATGTATACATGATAATGAAAAGTTCTGTTGAAGTTTCACATGAAAATGAAGTTTAAGAAAATAAGCTCAATATCATTACCTGCCATGTGTCTGGAATAAAATCCTTAACCCTTGGATCTGGATCTTTTCTCTCATCCCGGAACAAGTAATGTCCCATGTGTTGTAACTGAAAGCGAGCTGGTCCCATATTGAGAGCATAGTTAACCTTTTTGCTATTTTTATCTTTTTCCATAACCTGTAAAATTGATTAATTTGCTATTTAAATTACATAATAATGTACATTGATGCATTCAACAAATAGGTTCCTATTGTATGCAAAACACAATTTCATCAGACTCTCAAATGGTATATAATTGTTTGGGAGGTAATTTGCCATCTCCATTATTAATTTGGAATGAGGAAAGTAATTACAATGATGAGAAATATAATCCCCATACTGACTGCCAATGCACTGATTGGAAACAGAAGAGATTACGTAAGATTATATAACTATGATACTCTAAACTCTAAACATTTCATTAGAATCAAAGCCATACTTTTTTTTCACATGATAGAACTAACTTATAATAATCAATTTTATATTGATGTTAGTTCAGGAAGTTGAGTTGATAATAATGCATTTGTAGAATGGAACCAAAGCAAAATATTTTGTCAAAATATTTTTACCAGAAGGTTATTTATTCTACTAATTATATGAGTCTTTAAAAGTGTAGGAAAAAATGTAATTAATGAAGGAAAAAATATATATTATTCAAACCTTACCTGTGTAGGATCCAAAGTTCTGGCCAAATTGTCAAATCCTAAGTATTTGAGACATCTGGATATCTTCTTTTTATCTGGCTCCTGCAAAAATTCCTGGTATTTGTCCATTATGGAATGGATTCTTTTCATCATGTGAATAGCTATATTGAAATCTTTTCTTACTCTCCCTAGGTTAAAGTAAAAATAATAATAATTCAAAATATTTTTAAAGCCTCAGAAATAGCAAACTCAATCTAAGGAATATGTTTTCCATAATCCATTCTTCACGATCTGTATAACTGAGACTCTATTTTGTACAAAATACTGTTGGGCTTTGTGAGATTTTTTTTAAAGATATAATTCTTATTTTCATGAGACTTACTATTAATAGTTGAAATCAGGCTCATACAGAAATAATTATAAAGCATGGTAAATATAAAAGTACTATTAGAATGGGACAAAGTCTTCTGGGAATACAGAGGAGAAAATCATCACTAGAGAAAAGGTTGGAGAGTTGGGTAGGGAGGGAATGAAGGAAGAATTCAGGAAGAAAACTTCATCTGATCTAAACTTTGAAAACTGCAGCAATTAGACTATTAAAATGGAAATTCCTCATGAATAGGGATCGTTTCATTCATTCACTGTGTTTGTATCTCCATTGACAGGTAAATATTAGGTATTTAATAATTACTTGATGATTGATTGATGGATCTCCTGCTGGAAGTAGCAGTGAGACAGCATTCCAAGTGAAAAGAATGGAGTATATAAAGGTATGAAACATCTGACCAGATATTTGAAAGAAGTTAAAATATCTAAGTTGCTTACTAATAGGGTATATAAAAGGTGGTGTTGGGAAATAAGACTTGGAAAGATATACTTGGGACCAAATCATGGGCAATCCTGAATATCAGGATTAGGTTACTTTAATCTGTAGCAAAGAAGTCCTTACTAAAGGTTTTGAGAAAATGAGATTATATAATAAGAAATGGAATTTAGAAAGATCAATGTGACAGCCATGTATAGGATGGATTAAAGGGGGTGGGAGGGAGGAGTTTTGAGAATGAAAAGATGAGAAGATGGAAGAAATATTGTGGAAGAGTAATCCTACTAATCACCCAGGCGCATAATGTGTTAGCTAAGGTGTCTTCCTCAACTCTCCACTTATATTCACTCACCTCCTCCCACTACCCATATTCAATTTACAGCCAACTCTTGACATTTCTTCATTTATGATATATGTGTGTGTGTGTATGTATGTATATATCTTATTCTCTTAACTCGCACAGTTGCCACTCTGGTATAGTTCTTCATCAGTTCATGACTGAACTATTACAGCAGTTTTCTGGCTAATATCCCTGCCTTATTTCCCCACTCCAATCCATCCTCAAATTAGCTGCCAAAGTGATATTTCTAAAGCACAAATCTGACCATAACACATACCTCCTCAATAAATTCCAGTGACTTCCTTTTCCTAGAGGATCAAATATAAAATACTTTGGTTTTAAAAGACCTTCACAACTTGGTAATTCTTACATATCCATTTTCTTGTACAGTACTCCCTTCCATCTATCCATAATCCAGATATACTGGCCTTTTTGCTATTCCTTAAACCAGAAACTCTATCTTACAACTCTGCCTATGAACCTATGGATTAAGAATGGCTTAAACTGTGGCAGATAAATTTAATAAAATAGACTAATGAAATCATAAGTCTGGATTAATCACAGAAAGCTATAGATCAATCCTATCCAATGAACATTTATTAAGGGCCTACTCTTTACAAAGCATTGAACTCAAAGAGGTTGCATTCTGATAAATGAAAAAAATCAGGATATAAACAATAGGGCTACATAATTCAAAGGTTAATTTTTCCTGTAGCAATTATAGATCTTATGAAGAAATGATTGAGGGCAATGGGGGGGAGAGAGAAAATATGTTAAACTTTTGAGATTAGGATTTCATTAAGTAGAGGGGAATCAGAAAAGTATTCTAGGGATCATGAATGAAATTCTAAGAAATAAAAATAAGTACATGTTCTGGAAAAAAGAAAAAGATAAATCTGGCTAGGAAGAAGCAACTTTATTGGGGAGAAGCAGCAAATAATATTGAAAAGTAGTTGTAAGATTAGTCTGATAGACAGTGTTAAAGCAGCATAAATGTAGAGAGCCTAGAAGTAAGCAGACTAATTAAAACTATTTAGGCAAATGGGTCTTTTTTTATGGGTACTATTAAACATCTCTGCACAATGTCAAAAATCAAATATTTCTGTCCATCTCCATTTTTCTTCAACTAGCCCCTTAGATCATTCTCAAATTTCCTAAATATCAGGAAGAGGTAAAGTAATAAAGAACATGTTAATCACTCCTCAAAGAGATGGAAGGGGATAGGATCAACGATATAAGGATGAGGCTTTTTCCTGGAAATGAGAAGAACTACCTAATCCTCTGAGACTGAAGGAAGGAGAAGAGAAGTGGGAGGACATAGAGGCTTCAATGTATTAAGGATTACAACTTTATAAAGTCTATAATCAACGATCCCAGTTTCATATTTGAAATATAAGATGAATTTGGAATTCAAAACTTTAAATACATTATTTAAAAGAAGAAAGAAAGAAAAAAGAAATATGAGGTGAGGTCATATAAGAGATTGGGGATGAGACAAATCAGGGATAAAACAGGTAAAATGGTTTGAGGGGAAGTAAAAATTATTTGAAACAGCTACTGTGGAGTCAATCAGAGATGAATAAATTGCCATACAATAATGAGGGTCCAGGAAAATTTAAAAAGTATCAATTTCCTGTGAATCTAATCATGATTATGCCCTTGAGAAAAATGTACTTTATCTTGGACCAATGAAATAGCAACAAATTTCAGTACCATTTTGTTGGATAAGGAGAGGAATAGGAATCAGAATGAATTTTGAAGGAAATCCTAAATTTAAAAGTTGAATTCCTACTTCACAGTGATTTTGGGGAAAATGAAATGAAATAATGGACATAGAATATTAGGATCATTAAGTAAGAACTATATTATAGGTGGACTAGTCCACTCACAAACACATCTTTTCTCTCCCAGTTTACAGATGAGGAATTTAAGGCTAGAGAGGTTAAATAAGCTGCCCACAATCACATAGATAATAAATGCAAGAATCATGGTTCTAATTCAGGTCTATCTAATTACTATAAAGTTCAACTCTTTTTTCCATTGCAACATGTATCTATGTGTGTGTGTGTTCAATTTTTCTCCTACTTGTTCTATTTAAATTAAAGTCAGAGGGGGCAGAGCCAAGATTGTGGAGAAGGCCCCACGACTTTCTAAACTCTTCTAATCCCTTCACAACCAACCATTAAATTCAGTCTCAAAAAGAGGGCTTGACTGCTAAAATTCATGAAGATTAGAAGCACACAATTTACCAGCCAAAGATGATCTGGCCCCAGAAGGGTATAAGAAAGGGGAAAGGATTCAAAGGGAGGAGAAAGGGATCCCAAAGAGGGAGAGCTACGCGACGCAAGTGGGACCCATAAGTTTAATACTAGGGAAGGGGGGAAGGGGACAAGAAAAAGAAAAGCATTATCTAGGGATATTAGGATGGCAGGAAATACAGACTTAGTAATTTTAACTGTAAATGTGAAAGGGATGAACTCTCCCATAAAGCAAAGGCAGATAGCAGACTGGATCAAAAGTCAGAACCCTACAATATGTTGTTTACAGGAAACACATTTAAAACAGGGAGACACATACAGAGTAAAGGTAAAAGGCTGGAGCAGAATCTATTATACTTCAGGTAAAGTCAAAGGTAGGTTGAAAACAGAGAAAGAAAATTATAGACCAATCTCCCTAATGAATATTGATGCTAAAATCTTAAATAAGATATTAGCAAAAAAAAAAAAAAAAAAAACTACAGAAAATCATCCCCAAGATAATACACCATGATCAAGTAAGATTTATACCAGGAATGCAGGGCTGTTCAATATTAGGAAAACTATCAGTATAATTGGCCATATTAATAACCAAATTAACAAAAACCATATGATCATCTCAATAGATGAAGAAAAAGCATTTGATAAACTCTAACATCCATTCCTATTAAAAACACTCAGGAGTATAGGAATAAATGGACTTTTCCTTAAAATAATCAGCAGCATCTATTTAAAACCATCAGTAAGCATCATTTGTAATGGGGACAAACTGCAACCATTCCCAATAAGATCACGAGTGAAACAAAGTTGCCCACTATCACCGTTACTATTCGATATTGTATTAGAAATGCTAGCTTTGGCAATAAGAGTTGAGAAAGAGATTAAAGGAATCAGAATAAGCGATGAGGAAACCAAATTATCACTTTTTGCTGATGATATGATGGTATACTTAGAGAACCCCAGAGATTCTACTCAAAAGTTATTAGAAACAATCCATATCTTTAGCAAAGTCGCAGGATACAAAATAAACCCACATAAGTCATCAGCATTCTTATATATCACTAACAAAATCCAACAGCTAGAATTACAAAGAGAAATTTCATTTAAAGTAACTACTGATAGTATAAAATATTTAGGAATCTATCTGCCAAGGGAGAATCAGAAACTTTATGAGCAAAACTACAAAACATTTTCCACACAAATTAAGTCTGATCTAACCAACTGGAAAAATATTGAATGTTCTTGGATTGGGTGAGCAAATATAATAAAGATGACAATACTACTTAAACTAATCTATTTATTTAATGCTATACCAATCAGACTCCCAAAAAACTATTTTAATGACCTAGAAAAATTAACAACAAAGTTCATATGGAAAAACAAAAGGTCAAGAATTTCAAGGAAATTAATGAAAAAAAAAAATCAAATGGAGGTGGCCTAGCTGTACCAGATCTAAAATTATATTATAAAGCAGCGGTTACCAAAACCATTTGGTATTGGCTAAGAAATAGATTAGTTGATCAATTGAAGAGGTTAAGTTCAAAAGACAAACAGCCAATAACTTTAATAATCTAGTGTTTGACAACCCCAAAGACCCCAGTTTTGGGGATAAGAACTCACTATTTGACAAAAATTGCTGGGAAAATTGGAAATTAGTATGGCAGAAATTAGGCATCGACCCACACTTAACACCAGACACCAAGATAAAGTCAAAATGGGTTCATGACCTAGGCATAAAGAATGAGATTATAAATAAATTGGAAGAACATAGGATAGTTTACCTCTCAGACCTGTGGAAGAGGAAGGGATTTATGACCAAAGAAGAACTAGAGATCATTATCAATCATAAAATAGAAAATTTTGATTATATCAAATTGAAAAGGTTTTGTACAAACAAAACTAATACAGACAAGATAAGAAGGGAAACAATAAACTGGGAAAACATTTTTACAGTTAAAGGTTTTGATAAAGTCCTCATTTCCAAAATACATAGAGAATTGACTAATTTATAAGAAATCAAGCCATTTTTTCAGTTGATAAATGGTCAAAGGATATGAACAGACAATTCTCAGATGAATAAATTGAAACTATTTCTAGCCATATGAAAAGATGCTCCAAATCATTAATCAGAGAAATGCAAATTAAGACAACTTTAAAATACCACTACACACCCGTCAGATTGGCTAGAATGACAGGGAAAGATAATGCAGAATGTTGGAGGGGATATGGGAAAATAGGGACACTAATACACTGTTGGTGGAATTGTGAATACATCCAGTCATTCCGGAGAGCAATTTCTAACTATGCTCAAAAAGTTATCAGACTGTGCATACTCTTTGATCCAGCAGTGCTACTACTGGGCTTATACCTCAAAGAGATACTAAAGAAGGGAAAGGGACTTGTATGTGCCAAAATGTTTGTGGCAGCCCTGTTTGTAGTGACTAGAAGCTGGAAAATGAATGGATGCCCATCAATTGGAGAATGGTTGGGTAAATTGAGGTATATGAATATTATGGAATATTATTGTTCTGTAAGAAATGACCAGCAGGATGAATACAGAGAAGCTTGGAGAGACTTACATGAACTGATGCTAAGTGAAGTGAGCAGAACCAGGACATCATTATACACTTCAACAACAATACTGTATGAGGATGTATTCTGATGGAAGTGAATTTCTTCAACAAAGAGATCTAACTCAGTTTCAATTGATCAATGATGGACAGAAGCAGCTACACCCAAAGAAAGAACACTGGGAAATGAATGTAAACTGTTTGCATTTTTGTTTTTCTTCCCGGGTTATTTTTACCTTCTGAATCCAATTCTTCCTGTGCAACAAGAGAACTGTTCGGTTCTGCACACAAATATTGCATCTAGGATATATTGTGACATATTTAACATGTATAAGATTGCTTGCCATCTAAAGGAGGGGGTAAAGGGAAGGAGAGGAAAAGTCGGAACAGAAGTGAGTGCAAGGGATAATGTTGTAAAAAATTACCCAGGCATTAGTTCTGTCAAGAAAAAGTTATAATTATGAAAAAAATAAACATATTTGGCTATAAAAACAAAAAATAAATAAAGTCAGAGTTGTTAACTATTTGTGGTGCAGTTAAAAACGTAGGCTTTGAAAAACAGAAGCCTGGGCTTCAATTCAATTCAGCTGCTTACTGTTGTAGTATTATTTATTTTTATTATTTTAAACTATTTATTATTAATAACAATCTGATTATTATTACATTCACTATCTTTTCTTTAACTAGTAATATTTTGTGAATGAAGAAACAGAACAAAAGGGAAAAATCATGAAAAAATAAAATGAAACTAGTATACTTTGATCTGCATTTAGATTCCATTTGCTCTTTCTCTAGATTTGGATAGCATTTTCTTTGAGTCTTTTGGAATTATCTTGGATCATTATATTGCTAAGAAGAGCTAAGATAATCATAGCTGATCATTGCAGTGTTGTTGTTACTTTATACACTGTTCTCCTGGTTCTGTTCACTTCACATTATGTCAGTTCAGTTAAGTCTTTCCAGGTATTTCTGAAATCCACCCACTTGTCCTTTCTTATAACATAATAGTATTCTATTAAATTCATATACCACAACTTATTCAGCCATTCCCCAACTGATAGGCTTCCCCATAATTTCCAATTCTTTGATACCACAAAAAATAGCTGTTATAAATTTTTTTCTACACATAGATAATTTTTCCTTTTTTATGATCTCTTTGGTCTACAGACCAAATGGTAGTATTACTTGATCAAAAAGTGTACACAGTTTGAGTACCCTTTGTACATAGTTCCAAATTGCGCTCCAGAATGATTAGATCAATTCATAACTATGATGCTATGAATATAGATATTGCTGTTTAAGTGAATCCACATCTGGAATACAGTGTTCAGTTCTAGGAGCAGTGTTATATATATATATGAGAATCTAGAAAAGAAAACTAAATTTTGGAAGGTCTTGAAGATTTCACTCACAAAAATCAGATTTTTCAGGGGACACTTAGCTTGGAAAAAAGAAAACTTAAGGAGTGAATAACTTTTCCAGTATGTAAAAAACCTACCATTTGCAAAAGAGATTAGACTGTTCTGCTTGGGTCCTAGAGGGCAGAACTTTGCAAAACAGGTGGAAGATTCAAAGAGAACAATACAGACTATCTAAGACAAAGAGAAATGTCTATTATAGTCATCTATCCAAAAGTTAGAATGAGGAAGAGAGATTTCCCTTGGAAATCTACAAGGAAAAAATGGATAACTATTTAGTGGGTATGTGGTAGATTAAAGTGTGGTCCTTGAACTTGCTGAGGTTCCCCTTTGATAAATCAACAGATCAAAAGTACATTCATTACAATACCAGCACATTGTTTGCTTATTAAACAATACTCTGCCCTTTTCTAACTGCATATCTGTGTGAGGAGAGATTTTCTTAAAATTCTTCAACTAAGATAGACTGAATGTAGAAACATCCAACTAATTTCCAAAAAGCTAAACATTAATATTTGCAAAAAAAAGTTAAAACAATGCCACTCTTCTCAATATTTTTAGAAGCATTTTCATTTTAAAAAGTTATGACTACAAGTAAAAGGATTATTAGTATTAATGAATTAATAAATATTTTTAAAATGTATCCGTTTTGATTTCTAATATGGTAAATATAAATAGATAGAACCCATAAAGCAAAGTTTTTGAGATCCTGAATAATATTTAATAGTGTAAAGGAATTCTAAATCCAAAAAATATGAGAACTGATAATATAGAGTGAAATATTTTACAACTGTAGATTGGTCTAATTGACCTTTGATGTCCCTTCCAATACTGAAATTTTGTAATTCAATGACAATCTGTACTGTACAAGTAGAACCAAAATCCCAGTGGTGCTTTTCATTTATGTTCAAATACTTGCTGTGGCCTAATATGTATTTACAAACTACAAATCCACAGGATTATAAAATATAAAATTACATACCTTCACCTTGGCAATGTTCTCTCCATGCATTTAAGCTGGCATTCAGCCCTATCATTTCTACACTAAATTTCACAGAATTGCTTTTACAAGATTTCAGAAAATCTTCCAGTTTTGTTATTCCAGAATGAAAATTCTCTTTCATTTCCTCTTCAATAGAAGAGGAGAGGGTTTTCCATCGCTCACTTTCTTTCTGCTCCTCTTTGGCAAGGAGTCGATTGTTGTTTTCTTCGATAATGATGTCAGCTTTACTTTTCTATAAATAAACCAGTCATTCAATTAATTAATAAGAGTTAAGAGTCTATTATGTGGTCAAAGATATGAAAACAATTTTCACATGAAAAAATTAAAGTTATTTCCACTCATATAAAAATACTCTAAATATCTTTTTAAATAAATTCAAATTAAAACAATTCTGGGTTATCATTTCACACATCTCAGCTTGGCTAAGATGACAGGAAAAGATAATGATAAATGTTGGAGAGGATGTGGAAAAACTAGGATACTAATAATGTTTCTGTGAGATTGTGAAATGATCCAACCATACTGGAGAGCAATTTGGAACTCTGTTCAAAGAGCTATAAAATTGTATATATCCTTTGATTCAGCAATCTCAGTAATGTATGTATATATATATATATATATACACATATATATATATACATATATATATATATATATATATAGAGAGAGAGAGAGAGAGAGAGAGAGAGAGAGAGAGAGAGCACTAATGGTTCTATGTCCCAAAGAGATTATAAAAAGGATCCATATTGCAAAAATGTTTGTAGTAGTTCTTTTTGTAACTTTTTGATTTCAGAAAAGTCTGAAAAGACCTACATCAACTGATGCTGAGTGAAGTGAGCAGAACTAGGAGAACATTGCACACAGTAACAATAGATTATGTGATGATCAATTGTGATGGACTTGGTTCTTCTCCACAATGCAATTATTCAAAGCAATTCCAAAAAATTTAGGATGGAAAAATGCCAATAGCATCCAGAGACAAAACTATAGAATCAAATATGAATCAAACATAGTATTTTCACTTTTTTATTTGTTTGTTTTTCTTTCTCATACTTTTTTCCCTTTTAATCTGAATTTTTTGTACAACATGACAAATACATTTAAAAACATTTAACATGTCAGATTATATGCTATCTTGGGGAGGGGGAAGGTAAGAGAGGGTAGAAGAAAAATTTAGAACACAAAGTCTACAAAAATGAATGCTGAAAACTATCTTTAAATATCTTTGGGAAAATAAAATGCTATTTAAAAAAATAAAAAGTTTATTACCACACATATAGTGTGTTACACATAGTGTTAGTCACCAAGAATACAAATAAAAAAAGTGAAATAATTTTTGCCCAATGAGCATGCATTCCATTGGGAAGAAAATATATAAATTATGTACAAAATAATTGCAATAAATAAAAATGGAAGAAGTTAGGATCTGGGGAATCAAAAAAGCCCTCTTATAGAAGGTGGAGCTTGAACTGACTTTTGAAGGAAACCAGGAATTCTAAGGGCAATTAGGTAAAATATTGGATAGAGTGCCAAGCAACGCTTTAAAATTTAATCAAAGTTGTCAAAGTCAAAATCTTCAATTGCTGGAGGAAGTCCTCACTCCTCTAATTCTAGATAAAAACAACATTAAAAAATTAACAACAGTTTCTTTAAATTTAGCTAAAATTACTTTTAAAAAATCCAATTCCTTAATTTCTCAATCCCCAAATTTCTAATGTGTTAAATTTTTCTTAGAATGCTAGGCTACAGTTTCAAAGAAGTAAAACATTAAAAAGGCAAATTGTATTCTACCTATGAAAGAAAATTGTGAACAGAAAAAAAGAAACAAAAAACAAAGAGCATACCAACATTGAATAAAAGGGAAGGGAGAAACACATGAAATGTATTACATTGTTAAGCATTAAATAAAATTAAGTAATGATTCATACTTGTGATTTTTTGTTCTTCTTTGCTGCAACAAAATCTTTCTTTGGCTGGATGGATTGAGTTACAATAATTTTCGAAGTAGTGCCTTCTAAAGAGTTTCCAAAATGTTGTTGAAAAGTCTGTAACTTCTGTATTGATTTGAGAAAATATGGGGATTTTCCTTTTAAAAAAAAGATTTAAACAAAATACATTATTCATTAATTTACTAACATGCTTAAAAAAGATCCTTTCTCCAATTCACCTTCCCTCCCCTACACACACATAATATAAAGTAGGGCTTTTTTTCGTTTTTCAAACAGTAATGTGTGAACCTATTATCAATAATAATTGTCAGGTTCTCTCTATTGATGAGGGGATTTTAGCTTCAGGTAGATGTCTGCTAATTAAGCTAGATTATCATCTGTTTGGCTTGAGGAAATTTAACCTCCCTTGGACTCACATTCATCACTTTTAAAATGAGGTGAGGAGGAGACAGTGGCTTTTAAGGACCTGTCTAGTTCTAGATTCATAATCCTATAAGGAGAGGCAAGGATAAAATATAATTGTCTCCATTCCATCCCTATGTTAACTACCAAATCTTAGGATCTTTGCTCTAGATATGGGAAGGACCTAAGAGATAATCTAATACAACACTCTTATTATTTATAGGTGAGATACTGAAATCCAGCCCAAAATATACAAGATTGTCATGATCAGAATGCGGGAGAAGGATTTAACCCCAAATTTCAGAGCTTTTCCTTGACTCTTTTCCCTGTTTTCTCTCTAATAATCATAAGCCAATGACACTTTAAAGTGACAGATTTACTAGACTGTGTGTGATTGTTAGACTGCCAGGATTTAATCATGCTTTGAAGGCTGATTTCATAGATTACACAATAAGAAAGACCTTGAATATTAATTTTTCCCATATCCTCATATTGCAGAGTAAAGAAACAGAGAGCAGCTAGGAGACCAGAATTCAAACCTAGAATCTCCAAAACCAAATGGAATGTCTGTTCTATCATAGCCCATGTTACGTGTTCTAACTGTGATTGTCTCTAACATATCTGGATATAAATATCATAAATTTCTGGTTTACAAATGCTTCATGCAAAGAAAATAGATATTTTTACACCAATATTCAACAAATCAGTGTTATATAATGGAAAATGCCCTAGCTTTTGAGTTCAGCATTGGGGTTTTACCCTCAATGTTGCCACCTATTGGCTTTGTGACACTTGAAGTGTTATTTCCTTTCTTTGTATCTCAATTTTTTCACTTCTAAATGAATAAGGGAGAATAAGGATATAAAGGATATGTGGGGGTATAAGAAAGAATAATATAATCTCAAAGATCTTTTTTCATACTTAATCTGTCTTAAGAGTAATGACATATATGCATTTGCAGCCATAGGGGGAAGGGCATATAGTTCAAAGGAAATTAATTTTTAAATCCACATATTTTCCACAATCATTTATTAAGTACCAGGCATGGTGTCTGGAGATATAAGACAAATGCACTTAAGGAGTTTACATTCTATCAGGAGAACATAATATGCATAAATGTATATGTATGGATATAAAATGTATGTGTATATATGTGTGTATATACATATATGTGTATGTAAATGCAAAATAGCTAACAATAGATTTGACAGAGCACTATAATAGCAGTGGGAATAGGGTAAAGGCAGAGCAGAAAGTGATTTATTAGAATCTTGAGCTGAATCTTGAAGGAAGCCAGAGATTCCAAATGATAATGGTGTGAATAGAAAGCTGACCAAGCATGGAAATAGCCAGGATAAATTCAGGGAACAAAAAAATGGAGTTTTGTGTATGAGAAATAGAAAGCCAGGTTGACTGGATGGCAGACTGTCTGACAGGGTGTAATATGTGTTAAAAACTGTAAAAAAATATTGAAGCCAGATTTAAAGGGCGTGGGATTTGCAATTGCTTTTAAAGGCAATGAGAAGCCTTGGATATTTTTAGAGGAGGGGAGTAGGGGCCAATTTTGCATAAAATATGGTATTCACCTCAGAATCACAATTATATTAGGATTGAAATAGACCATTTTTATCCATGCCATCCCAAAGGCAAATCAGTTCAGTTTAATTCAGTAAAGTCACATAGCTCACCATCTGTAAAAGATTTTGTCCTCTCATAGTGATCACTAAGGGGCTTATGAGAATGCCAGTGTACAAGTTCATGAAACTCCTTATACTTGACCAAGGAAGTAACAACTGGGTCATCACTAGAAGATATAAAATGTAAATTATGTTAATGTTAACAGATTATCTATGCCTCCAGAACCCATGAACTCTGAAGTACCATAATATTTTAGTAAACACATACACATCTGAAGGTATGTCATCCCTAACCCATAAGCAAGGAGACTACAAATATTTTCACTTAGAAATGCTCATACCTCATTTGTTCTTATCCAATTCAATTCAGTAAACATTTATATTAAGTGCCATGCACTATGCTAAAATCTGGATTTACAAAAGAAGGAAAAGGACAATCTTTTCCCTCAAGTAACTTACAATCTAAAAGGGAAGACAACACACAAACAAAAGTACACAAAACAAACTATATACAATATAAATAGGAAACAAATAAAAGCAGAAAAGCCCTTGAATTAAGAAGGGTTAGGGAAGGCTTCCTGTAGAAGACAGGATTTTATTTGGAACTTATAGGAAGCTAGGGAGTGTTCCAGGAATGGGGAACAGACATTCATATTCATTGATAAAAAAAGAAAAATCAGCCATTAATTCAAGAATTATTTATGTGACTGTCTACTATATGCACACTCTTCTATCAAGTGAGATATTCAACTTCTTACCTGTTTAGAAAAGGAACCTGATCCAGGATGTCTCCTGCAAACTTCTTAACTATTGGTGATGTCATTGGAATAAAGCCCAAATTAGGCATCTTTTCCTGAGTCTCTTCTTGGAGGCAAGAGGAAGAAAAACAAATAAATATATGAACAAGCATTCAACATAGTAAGGTGGAAAGAACATTGCTACATAATAATAAGTAGGACTTATTTTGCACTTTAAGGTTTGCAAGGTATATCATTACATTTGATCCTCACAGCCAATTTGTAAGATAGATATTATTATTATTATTATTATTATTATTCCCATTTTACAGATGATCAAATTAAAACTGAATGGTTAAATTATTTGCTGAGTTAGAAGATTTCATAATTAGGCCCAGCTAAGCTACTTTCTTGTTAATCAGTTATTAAGCCCTATTAGGTGCCTACCACATATCAAGTACTCTGTCAGGAAATGGGGATACTAAAAAAAGATAGAAAATAGTCCCCTACTCCCAAGTCTTGTTGTGCTACAGTTCTCTTTTATTGTCCTGACTCAGTTTCCTTTATTGTCCTGACTCAGTTTCCCTAAATTGTTCTGCCTCGGTTTCCCTAATTGATCCTGCCTCAGTTTCCCTAATTGTCCTGCCTCAATCCCCTTAGTCACAAACTGCCCCCCTTTGGTTCATGAAGACTGATATAACTCAGGGCTAATTGCGCTAAGGTTATAAATTGTCAATGTGTACACTCAAAAAGGGGGAATCCAGACATTCTGTCTCTAGCCAAACACTTTCTTAACTCCCAGCTTGTTAGAATTTATGGTCCTATCCCCCCAGCCTCTCAAAACAGAATTAATGGTTCCTGTCTGGAGATTCCTGCTCACCAGAGTTTGGACTCCACCCCCTGCCTTTGTTTATTACTGTATATAAATATGTCATGGAGAATTCACATGGGCTGCTGGATGCTGGATTCTTGGAGACAATAGTCTCAGTTAGCCCTGGGACCAAACCATGGGTCCATTTGGTCCCAATAAATCTCTCCCTTTCAAATAAAATATTAAAAAAAAAACTCTCTAATCTCTATCTTGCCTCAGTTTCTCCAACATTACAATATCTCATAGCTTAATGAGGGGAGACAATATAAAAACTATGTACAAATAGGATATACTGAGAATGCATTAGAAATAATCAGAAGGATGGTTTTAGCTTTAAGATTGAAGGATTTGTGTAGAGTGTGGGGTTTTAGCTGGGACTTTTTAGAAAAAAGAAATGAAAAGGGGAATATTCCTCACAGCCACAGGAAATGCCACTTCTGGAGACAAAGTACCTTGTGCAAAGAAGGGCAAGGAGGGCAGTATCATTGAATCATAGGTTAGGGGTGGAAGCAGAAGGTAGAATAAGATGTAAGATTGGAATGGTAGGAAAGAGTAGGTTGCTGAACAGGATTGGACTAATCACTTAACCCCCTGAGTCCTCTGCTTCATCAGGAAAATAAGATAGCAGAGCTATTTGGTTTCTAAATGGTCCTTATGATTATTCTGCCCAGGTTGCCATATAGTATCTCTGTAAATGCTTTAAAAATAATCTGTCAACAAAAATCTCATGCCACATGTAAAATTTGTACTGCATTTGCCAAAATATCTAGTCATTTCTCCTCCATGATCCTAATCAACAAGAGATGATGAATATGTTCTTTAAAGCAAAATACATTTCCTTCTACCATATATCCAGATTTCAAGAAAAATTAAAGAAAGGGAAAATAGAAAGGGAGCAGAGAAAATTGAGGCGATTCTTATTTTTATTACATCTAATTTGCTTTCATTTTTTCAATATCTGTAATATTTATGAACTATGTGTCTACATAGTCTTTGTCACTTCATTTACAAGAATGGATATTCTGAACTAATAAAAAGTAAGAGTCTTATTTCTTTTATTAGTACAAGAACAAATAGCAGATAAAGCCTCCAAATATATGGCTATGTTCCTGTTAGAATTCAACAAATCATTTATTTCCTCACTGGACAACAACCATGTACCAATTCAAATCAATAAACTTTTTTATAAGCACTTAGTGCAAGAATTCTTGAGGTACTGGGGATGCAAATATGAAAATAAACCACTTCCTGCCCTCCAGGAACTTATGTTCTATTTGGGAAATATGCAATTAAATAAGCATAAAATATAAGCAAAGGAAATTTAAAACAATATTGGAAGAGGAAGATAGGACACCAAACTTTGGGGTATAAGCATCTTCTCTGTGCAAAGCAGAGTGCTTGAGAGGAGATAAAAAAATTTAAAACTGGGTCTCCCTTTCTATAGAGCTTACTACCAAGGAACCCGTGGCTTGTACAACACAAACTATATCATAGGCTTTGTAAAATTGTTTCTAAGGCCTTTTGGTTACAATAATGATATTAAGTAAAATTTATTTTAAAAGTTAACAATGAAAATTAAAGAATATTCCTGATTGTGCATATAGGTTAAAATAGTATTTCCAGAACATTTTCAGCATTAGACTGTTGTATAAAATGACTTTGCAGATATATTACCTTTAATTGGTGAGTATGTGTTTTGAAGGAAAAGTTGGATTGTAACTCGGAGAGGCAATGGTGGTCCTACATCAAACTCTCTTACCAGATGTGACACAGCACTCCACAAGTCTTTATAATCTTCCTCAATAGCTTTTCCCAATTCCAAATGTAAACCTATACAACCAAAATAAATTTTAGTATTCATATATCGACTGTGCTAGAAGTAGCATTGAATTTAAAGGATGTGGAGAAGCAAGGGAAATAATTATATAGGCTAATAAAGAGTGAGGGGGAGGGAGAGAGAGAGAGAGAGAGAGAGAGAGAGAGAGAGAGAGAGAGAGAGAGAGAGAAAGTGATTTTTAATGATTAATCTTGACTTTAAGGAAGAGGTGAAAAACTAAACCTTCATTTCTTGCTCTTATAGTCCATTCATTGCAGAAGTGAGGGACTATGAGTACAGAATGTTGCATATACTCATAAGCTATCAGAAATGACCAATGTTTTGGTTGGATTTCCTAAACTGATTTTTTATCTCCTTTTTTTTTAAGTTTTCTTATAAATGACAATTCACTGAATAGGAAGAAGAAAATATTTGAAGACTCAACATAACAAAACACATGAGTATAAATAAATGAGAGTTGTGAATTAACAAATGCATTAATACTTGATCCTAAAAATGCAGGGTAAAAAACCAAAAGATCAAGATATTAAAATAGTACCTTGTATGCTTTCTTTTTCATAGTAATAAACAATATTCTTCCATAATTGGTCATCATTTGTATCACAAACATGAGTGAAATCCACATTCCATGTTTTTGAACTATCCAAATTTTTTAGAACAAAAAATTCACACCACTTTTTCTAAAAATAGAAAATATATTATCAAAAATTTTGGTTCTGTTGAAGGTAGATTAATACAATTATAGATTCTCTTATTTAGAACCAGCAGGAATATTGTGGCCAGGCAAAATAGAAAGTGCCTCATAAATAGACAGAGTTCTCGTGGGCTATAGTAAGTTTTCTTTGCAAAAGAAATTGTAAGGGATGACCTGTAGATAATTATTAGAAATTAGATTAATTCTGGGACCTATATTCCCAGATCTGCTTATCAACCACTGTTGGAGGAATGTATCCCTCATTCTGCAGCTTTGAATTACCTGATATTCATCAGTTAGTAAGTCATCTCTCTGCTTGATTGTACTGGAAATTGTCAACTATTCTTACCTTGAGGAGGAATTGAGATGTAATGACCCATTCTCTTTTATTGTGAACCCAGTGATCAGCCTGTCCAATGTGTTACTACCTTTACATACTTTAATAAAAAATTTTAATTCTTTTTGTCTTGAGTTTTGCCTCCTTAAATGTAATGAAAGTCCAAAGAGAGAATGTTCCTTTCAGTATAGACCAATAACAAGAAATTTTGATTTATGATTTATGACATGCATTCCTTACCACAATTCTACAAGGTGGAGAGTACTGGGAGTAATTCATTCTGAAATATTAAGTCTTAGAAAATAAAAAAGAACATCAGCAACTACAACTTCTTCCTATTTTCTGAATAGGAAATATTTGCCAAAAGGTTAATGCTGCCCATATAAATCTATTTTAAGTTATTTCTAATAACTACAAGTAGAGTAACAAGATAATATATTTTAAACTCCAATACTTACCATTTTCAAGAAGGTAGAAACTGAGTTTTTCCAGGAAGAAGTGATTAATCTGGTACAAGCTCTCTGAGAAAGAGGCAAATGGAGCAAAAAAACTACACTGAGGCAATACATTCTGCAAAGATCTTTAACTTCCTCTACTGATGCCAAATGTTTCTGAATAAAAAAAAAACATATATATAAAGATTTAAAGATTTAGCACACCTCCCTCTTTGACCAACAAATTGATCATAATACTATCATGGAAATGTGACAAATCTTGTCATGTCAATAGCACTCATCTCTTTGAAGGTGTTATGCTAATATTTCAAATTAATCATGGTATTGGAAGGCTAGAGATAGAAGGCAAAGAGAGTTGGATAATTGATATAGATCATGGATTTTCCAAGGAAATAATTTCTGAATATTTCAATCCCTGAATAAACGTTTTTATTTTGCAAATATTTGTCAATAGGCTTTACCTGAATCTAGCAGAACATTTTAAAGCTCAATAGAGGAATTTTCTAGCAATTAGAACCATTAAGCTTTGCAACATAATAAGTATGCTCTCCACAACTAGAATTGTTCATTAACAATACCATAAATTTCACAAAGCTGTTGAGAGAATGAAGACATTGGGTGGCAAGTTGGACAAAACCAAAGATTACTGACCTGGGATTCATTAATTTGTTTGTTTGTTTGTTTTTTTTACAACTTACAACTGTATTTTAATATAATTGATCTCATTATAATTATAGGTATTTTTGTCTTGTGTATTTAAAAATATCATTTAGAAGAGTCCATAAACTCCAAAAGATTAGGATCCATGTCACAAAAAAAAGTAACAAATCTTTGAACTAGAGAATCTCTATTCTTTAACTGACTCTATATAGTTAATGATCCTTAAAGAAAAAGACAGACTTAATAACTACCAAATACTTCCAAATTTAAATGATCTAAGATAATACTTCACAACCATCAAATATTTTAAAAAATTAAAGCAACAAAACTTAGTATTGTAAAAGTGGTGAAGAAATAAGGCCACAAAGTTAGCTGATAGAACTGAAAATTTGCAGATTTTTGTGGTTCTCGTTTATGAAGCAATCTCATAGTACTTAGTTAAAATTACAAAAATAATAATACTCTTTGACCTGATAATTCATTGATTAAAGATAAACTTAGATTTTTTTTATTTTAAAGAACTGATTTTTTAAATATTTTCAATATATAATGTGAAATTTCAAAAGCAAAAATAAAAACCTAGAAGCAATCATTCCTAAGTAATCAAACATTGAAAAAATTATAATGATTAATATTAAGGAATATTATATTGCAACTAAAATCAATAAGCCTGAGAGATACTTTTCAAGTCTATAAATAATTTTGGAAATTATTATGTCAGGAAATAGCAGAATCAGAAAAATATACACTGATCGCAAATGAAGAAAAATGAGTAAGGATAAATGAGTTCCCCATCCCATCCTCCCAACAACCATAGTGCAGATTCAGAAGAAATTTGTGAAAAACTGACAGGAATTTTTTTAATTAAATTAAAATGTTTTATCATAAATTTAAGATGTCAGTAATTCTTAAAATATCCCTTCTGGATCTATTTTCCAATCATTTTTTTCCAATGAGATGTTTCACATGTTCTACTTTTTCATTCTTTTTATTTTGTTTGAGCATTAATATCTCTTGAAGTCCTTAGTTTTTCTCACTAAATTCTAATATTTAAAGAATTATTTCCTTCAGTGAGCTTCTGTACCTCCTTTTTCATTTGACCAATTCTACTTTTTAAGGAGTTCTTTTTTTCCAATGAATTTTTCTATCTCTTTTTCCATTTGGTAAATTCTACTTTTAAGAAGTAAATGTTTGTACATGTTTTTCCATTTAGCCAATCCTGCTTTTCTTCCATTCTTCTCTTCATTTGGATTTTTATTCCTTTTATATCCTTTGGTATATTCTGTTTTTAACCTCTTTTGGGTTGGGATTTTTTGTGCCTCCTTTTGACTCTTTGTATTAGTTTTATTTTCTTGAATCATTCTTATTTCTCTTTCCAAATTTCCCTCCACCTCTCTTACTTGATTTTTCAAATCGTTTTTGAACTTTTCCATGGTCTGAGGCCACTTCATAGTTTTCTTTGAGTTTATAGATTTAGTAGTTTTGATTTTGTTATCTTTTTCTGTGTTTGTGTTTTGATGCCTGTCACCATAATAATTTTCTATAATACATGTCTTTTCCTGCTGTTTACTCATTTCTTGACTTTTAACTCTAGTGGAGCACTGCTTCCATAGGGGAGAAGACACTGTGCCAAGATTCAGGATTTTTGTGCACCTGTTGTCAAAAAATAGTTCTGGGGACCTGTAAATTTTTGCTTCTTCCAACATAATATGATATAGGAAGAAGTGGTTTTTACTATTCTCCTAGTCTGTACTCTGTTTTATAGATGATAAAAATTATTCTTTTCTATTATTGAACTATAACTAAGGTCCCAGTTCATCTACATCTAAAAAGTCTATTATGTTAGCACTCCTTCTTACCCTCTGACTTAGACTCAAGACTGCAACCCAGATCTAAATATAGGCAAGCCAAAAAAAATCCTCTCCCTAGTGCTACCAAAGTGACTCCTATAATCTTCTTCTGACAGTTGTCTTAACTCCTCACCATCTTTGGGCTGAGAAGTCTGAACACCACCATTGTCCCACTGATTCAGGTGCCTCCAACGCCTACTGCTGGTTTACTAGGGGGCAGCCTATGTTGTACTGTACTTCACTATCATCTAGGTACAAGAGATATTTTCTGACAATTTTCTAAGTAGTTTTTGCCTGGGAAATTATTTTCATCACTCTTGTGGATTCTTCCATTCCAGAATTTGTTTTGAAGCATTTTTTAAAGTGAAAAAATCAACTGGAATGAGGAAAAACTTGAAGTAGAAAAACCAATTAGAAGACTTTTATAATACTCCAGAAAAGAGATAATGAGTATGGCTGTATAAATGGAGAAAGGGGATGTAGTCAAGAGATGCTTGGAAAGGTAAATTTGAGATTTGTCAGAGGCTTGGATATATACAGTGAGTGAGAACAAAAAGTCAAATAGAACTAGAGTGAAAATGATCATACCCTCAACAGTAATGGGGAAGTACAGAAAATGAGAGGAAATAATGAGTTCTGTTTTCACTCACTATTTTTTGATAAGTATTTTTTAAGTTATAATTAAGAAAATAATTTTTTAATCTTGAAAAATTAATGGCAATAAAAAGAGAAAAAATTAAAAGAAAACAATTATTAAGCTTGTATAACAATTTTAAATGTTGAATGAAAAAGTTAAATCCTACCTCAGATGTGTCTATTCCTGAAGAAGTTTTCTTCTCTTTTTCTAGAAAATTCTGGTACATTTTCAAGGACAAAGAACATGATAGGACACAGAGAACACGTTGAATATCAGATCCTTCTGGCCAGAGGGCTTGAAGTTGTCCAATACTCCAATATGTCTGGTGCAAAAAAAATTATCAAAATTTTAGAATAAAGTACTTTTACTGAAAGTTCTTCAGGATAAATAGTCTTCAATGAAAAATTCATTGGCATTCATGGCTTGCCCAAACAAGTTTGTTTGTTTTTTTCAGATTAACTAAAAGTATACATTTGTCTCATTTTTAATTTTAAGTAGAAGAAAAACTAAAAATTTCTTTGAGTAGTATGATATGTCATTAATAATGAATAACTAGAAAGCTAACTTCTCCAAGTTTCTAGTAATCCCCTTTAATAGGATACTGCAAGTGTGAATTTGATGAATGTTTCTAAAAGCATAAGCCATAAGACAGCTATACCATTGTGTGTGTGTGTGTGTGTGTGTGTGTGTGTGTGTGTGTGTTTGTGTTTCCATAGGGGAGAAGACACTGTGCCAAGATCCAGGATTTTTGTGCACCTGTTGTCAAAAAATAGTTCTGGGGACCTGTAAATTTTTGCTTCTTCCAACATAATATGATATAGGAAGAAGTGGTTTTTACTATTCTCCTAGTCTGTACTCTGTTTTATAGATGATAAAAATTATTATTTTCTATTATTGAACTATAACTAAGGTCCCAGTTCATCTACATCTAAAAAGTCTATTATGTTAGCACTCCTTCTTACCCTCTGACTTAGACTTAAGACTGCAACCCAGATCTAAATATAGGCAAGCCAAAAAAAATCCTCTCCCTAGTGCTACCAAAGTGACTCCTATAATCTTCTTCTGACAGTTGTCTTAACTCCTCACCATCTTTGGGCTGAGAAGTCTGAAAAAGGAGGAGGAGAATGGAAAATAAATAATCAATTGCACTTTAATACAATACCCTTGAAGACACAATATACCTCTCCAGTGTTAAGTTAATGACTCAAGTTTATGATGTACCTTCTATGACAGTCTAGGTGTAAGGAGCAAAATAAGACCTAATAAGATGAGTTGTTGTTTATCTTTCATTCTCCAAGAGGATCATGATATCAGAGAGGTGATGCCATGCCATGATAGAGAGATGGATTTAAGTGAGAATAGGATGTGCTCAGTCATCAGCCTTATTTTCTCTTAAGGAGCTATCTGGGTCCAATGGCAAAATATTAATCAGAATGATTAGAGATAGCCCCGGATGCAGTGTGAGACTTTGACCTTTTTAAACTAAAATCTTTAACAAGTCTATGAAGGTCAAGGTACAATGGGACTGTGACTTTTTACAGTGAACACAAAGTGCTTCTATTAGTGAATGCTAATATCCATTACTTAAATTCAATACTATGTGACTGTCTGTGTAGAAGATTTAGTTCTTTGGTGTGGTTCTCTGTTTTCCAAAAGAGTATATGGAAACCTATTCATGTTTTCTCCTCTTATTCAAATTTTATCCCTTTTATCATGAACCCCATGTGGAAAGTCCACATAGTAATATTATATTAATTCTTATACTTTAGTTTCTTAGATAGCAATAGAGCCCTTTGATTGCTCATCAATTCTGCTATATAACCAGTTTGGTTTTAGTTTTCTTGTTGTACAGGTCTTTGTTACTATCTACACTGCCTAAGATTTTATAAGCAGTCCTAGAATCAGGAAGCCTTAAGTACAAATCTGGCCTGAGATAGCTCTATGATACTGGTAATATCACTTAACCTCTCAGTTTCCTCAACTCTAAAATGGGGATAATAATAGCACCTGCCTCCCAGGAGTTATTATGAGATTCAAATGAGATAATATTTATAAAGTATTGTGCCTAGTCAGTATTATATAAATGCTCGTTATTATTTATTTTGTTGTTCAGTCAGAACTGACTCTTTCTGACCACATTTTGGGTTTTCTTAGCAAAGATAAAGATAAGGAAGAAAGGAAGGAAGGAAGGAAAAAAGGAAGGAAGGAAGGAAGGAAGGAAGGAAGGAAGGAAGGAAGGAAGGAAGGAAGGAAGGAAGGAAGGAAGGAAGGAAGGAAGGAAGGAAGAAGGAAGGTTTATCATTACCATCTCTACAGAATTTTTTTTACAGAATTTGAGGTAGAGTTTTTTTGTTGTTTGTTTGTTTGTTTGTTTTACAGAAATTGAGGTAAAGTGATTTGTCCAGGGTGACAGAGACCAAATTTGAACTCAGGTCTTCCTGACTTTAGGTCCAGTGTTGTATATACTTATTATTTATTACATGTAAATATTGCAAATGACACAAAGCTAAGCAGAATAGCTGGCATATTAGATGTCATTCAGATCTTAATAAAATAAAACAATAAGTCAAATATGATAAGATGATACTTAATAGAGGTAAATATAAAATTCTACACTTGATTTAAAAAATACACTTTACAAATAAAAGATGAGTAATACATGGCTTGGCAACATTTTGTCCTAAATGCCTTGGATTATTTTCCATGTCTAGCTATGCTTCTCCACTACTCTAATTGTGAAGTTGATCTTTTTGAACTCATATAGGACTTTATATTTATGTGTAGTAAACTTTAACGATATATTTGTTCCATTTGTTCTACTTATTTAGTTCCTTTTGTATCTTGACACCAGTTTAAACTAATGAATTTAATGACATTTAAAAGGCAAACCATACAAGCTGTTTTTTTTTTGTTTTTTTTTTTCAAATTCTTTCAGACTTTTAACTAAAGAAACAGTAGTTTTATTACCTCTTTTTCCCAATTGTCACAAGGTAATTGGTCAAACAATGGTGTCAGTGCTGCAGCACTGGATGTTTTCAAATGCTCAATCAGAGTTTGGTAAACTGTCTTCATTTGATTTTTTTCCTTCAAAAGAGAACAAATCATATGAATTATTTTTTTTAGTTCAGAACATAATTGTCCATCCAGATCAATTCAGTCTTTCATTAAGATGTAAATCATAATCTTTCAAATTACAATGAAACCCATCCAGATATTAGTCGATTCATGATCTCATCAATTTGGGGACTATTCCCTCCACTGGCACAGATTTTAACTCATCCTTACATCACATAATGTATCATTTTTATCCATGACCTTTATAAAGGATCGACTTGCTGTGCTTAAAGTTTTCTTCTTTGTCACAGTGTATTTTAAGAGTACCAGCAAACTATTCAGATAGTTATTTATGAGAGTGAATTGTCCTTCATTCATTTTATTGTTGACCCAAATCCCTTTTCTAGGATATATTTCTAAGAATATGTTCCCTAAGACATTACCATTCATGTTATATCTTACATGTAAATCATCAATGAAAATGCACTGCCAAATTCATAACTTTCATTAGATATCTATTTGTAATTAAAAAATAAATATTTGTGATACTAAGGAGTTTAGAATCTTCAAAAGTATTGCATAATGTCCTAAATGCAATCTACTCTGCTCTTATCCACTATTTAATTTTGGACCAGCTATCAAACTACCTGGAAAAGAGTGGAAAATAGGAATATTACATCTATGACTGATCTTGTGTAGATTATTCAGCCAAGTCTCCTTGGGTATGCATAAAAAAAAAAAAGAAGCCCTTTAAGAAGGCCCTATGATACTTGTCAAATATAGGCCTCCCACTGATTCACTTGACATTGACAGAAAGTTTTCCAACAGTTATCTGTTGTATCTATTGAATTTATCTATCAAGGAAATTTACATGGATTATACTTTGAGGAGAGCCTTTAAGAGTAAATTTTATTTTAACAAATTTCTTTGGTGTTGTTAAATTTTAATTCACTTATTTAACACTTAAGTACAAAACAGAAAAAAAAGAAAAAGAAAAAAATTATCATGTACATAATAGAGGATTCAAAATATGTAACAACAAATTACCATTTAATGAAGTATAAATAATAATAGCACACATTGAATTCAGAACTGTCCATCTTTTCATTTCCTTGTAGGTTTTTTGTTGTTGTTGTTCTCTGCTGTGCAATTTTTACTTTATTCTTTTTTCCCCCTTTTTTCTCCCCACCTCTATCAAGCAGGCTGTACAATTAAGCATGGATGTATTTATCTGTACATATGCACACACATTTATATATATATACATATATATATATGTATATACATACACATATATGTACAAAGATGCCGGTCATCAGATATAAATATATACATATATATATATATATTCATATACTCTGAAAGTGGATAGCATCATCCTTCTTAGGTCCAAGTCTTTCCAGATTTTTCTAAATCTATCAACTTATCATTTCCTATGCCTTAGAATATGCAATATTCTAATCATATACTATCTGGTTGTTTTAAATACCCTAAAACAATATTAATATGGCTGACATGTAATATAGTTTCCTTATTTTTCTCTTTTGATTTAATCTATTTTACCTTTAACTTTCTCTGATACCAGTGATTATTAGCTCTGCTTTTTTTTCCTTAATAAATTCTACTCCTGATCATTATTACTCTGTGTGAACTTTTTTTATAAATTAATAACCATTTATTTTCTCTTCTTCCCACTCATCTCCAACTGGAAATGAAATTTTAAAAACCTTTTTGATGAATATGCATAGTTAAGGAAAACAAATTCTGCATTGGTCATATCTAAAAATGTCTGTCTCATTCTGTACTCTGTGTCCATCATTCTTTTGTTAGCATGCCTCACATCAGTCCTCTGGAATTGCGGTTTTCATATAATAAAATGTATGTAGAAAAACAAGGAACCGCAAGATCATTATAAAGCACATTAAAAAGCAAAGCCAATAATTGGGGTCTTGTATTCCCATTTAAACTTTATTACAAAGTGGTTATCGTTGAAACTATGTGGTGAAAAAAAAAGAGTAATAGATTGATGGTCTAGAATAAGTAGATTAGGAATTGAACCAGATGAATATAAATGAGTTGGCAAAACTTATTTTGGTCTAGACTTATAATTTTACTGGTGTAGGGAAGTCCTGATGTGGGAATACATACAACCAATGCAAAGCAGTATCTGTTCTGCAATTTAGGAGTCTCCAAGAATTGTACAGGATACAAAGAAGTAAAGAAACTTTCTAAGGGTCATAGAACACTAACCCAGGTGTTCCTACCTTCTAAAACCATCAAATTGTACTGCCTTTCTGGTCAAACTTTCAGAAAACATATATCTGCAAAATGATTCATTTTTGAACAAACATGCATGGAAAAATTGGTAGGGATACCCATGTCAGAAAGAGATTTGAACTTATGTCTTTACAAACACACACACACACACATACACACACACACACACACACACACACACACCACTGCTATTTTTTTAATTCACTGTTACTTCCTAATGAGTTCAACAAAACTGTTATATGTTACAAAAATATGCCTATTTCTCCACAATATATATGTATATATACATAGACATGTGTAAAACAGATCTACAGAAACATCTGAATATATATGTATATATGAAAATGTATATGTGTATATGCATGTGCATGAATACATATGTATGAATGTATATAAATGTGTATACATATACAATCATATATAAATATTTCTGTCCCAAAGATTCAATTAAATGAGAGATATGAAAAAATAAATTAGGAAAAAAAAAGAATAAATTATTTTCTGAATTATGGAAAGGTGATTAATTTTTGTTCAAGAAATGGAAGAAATTTTGCTAGCCTAAATTTTCAATGAAATAATATAATAAAATTATTATTAAAATAAGAGAAATACAAAATAAAAATATGATACACATGATAGAATTTTGAAATCTAAAACATAAAGGAACTGTTAAAATATGATAGTAACCAGAAGTCCTTAGTGCGTAAATAATCAAAAAAAATAGCCAGCTTTCAAATATGGAACAAAATTTCTTATAAATAATTTTTAAATATTCAAGCTCAATAATAGAGATGAAAATTAGAAAAACTTTAATGCACTGGCTCATCTCATACCTATTAAATTAAAAAAAAATCAAAGGCATGAAATACACTACAAGTAGGGTTATGGAGAAGTAGATATACTTTTGTAGTGTGGAAACTTATAGGAAAGTGATAGTGATTATTTTAAGAGCAGAATAGCAGTAAGCCATTTTTAAAAATGAAAAAGAACAAGGCTTCATTCACAGCTAATGAAATATAAACCCACAGTAGTTGCAAAAAATAAGAATATTCTCTGACCCAATAATTTGATAGTTGGACATTAATACTGAAAGTATTATTTTAAGAATTAAGATATATCTCAGAATATTTTAAGGAAAATGGTTACATAAATCATGGTTCAAATTATGGAGTCTGGTGAATTAGATTGAGAAAGTCAGCTAAAACTATTTAACACTAAGCAGTGCTAGAAGTGCAAATGTCACATTCTGATCAATGATTTCTGATTTGAATCTTTCTGATTCAATGTATTCACCTGCTTCCTAACTACTATAGTAAGGAATGTCTCATGAATTATTATATGCAATCATTTTGACAAGTTTCTTTTATTTAACTGTTTTCTCTATAACAAGGAAAGAATCAATACTCTAGAGGAATGTTAAAGAATGTTAATGAAAACTGACAATGATGCAAAAAACAAATAAACAAACAAACAAATGTCAATGAAACACTTTTTTAAAGGAATTTACCTGCTTAAAAAAAAGCTGATTCTTGTATCTGCTTAGCATAAAGTATGCATGAACTCTGAGAATATCTAATTTCTGCCCTGAAATCAGAGCAGTACTGATCTTCATGGACCAGGAATGTATGATGTAAAAATAGAAAAGATATGTTTGTAGAGAAGTCATTCCTTCATCTGAAACTAATAGAAAATATGGGCAGTTTTCTTCCAAGAAACAATTCCATTCCTGTGAAAAACATCCTGAAAATTCACTTTGAATATTAATGTCAGTATTTTTCTGAAGATGGAGAATCAGTGCAGTCCTTAATGAAAGAAGTTCAGGTGTTTCAAAATATGAGTGTTCAAAATCCTGAAGGAAGAACAAAACAAAGCAAGATTATGTCACAATGTTGATATCGTCATCTAGTGGATGATTAGAAGATGGCATTTCTTGCAGAATGAAAGCCACCTGAGGACAGATTCTAAAGGTTTTTGTTTGTTGCATTTGAATACTTGCCAGATCATCTCTTGAACATAAGTGCTTAAACCAGAATTTTGAGTTAGGTTAGATTAAATTGGACTAAACTGAATTGGCCCCAATCAATAAACATTTATTAAAATCTATTATGTGCCAGGCATAGTACCAAACACTAGAAACACTTATTTAATTATTTATTTATCTATCATTTTCCCCAGTTATATTTAAGACTAATTTTTTTTACATTTATTTTTAAAATTTTTGCATTTTAAATTCTCTCCCTCCTCCCCACCCACAATTAAGAAACCACATGTGAAATTATATGTGAAACATTTCCATAAAAGTCATGTTGTGAAAGAAAAATAAAGTTAAAGAGAGACATAAAAACAGAGGGAGAGAGAGAGAGAGAGAGAGAGAGAGAGAGAGAGAGAGAGAGAGAGAGAGAGAGAGAGAAGGATGGAAGGAAAGAGGGAGAGAAGGAGAGAGACAGTGGGAAAAAATGCTTTAATCTGTATCCAGACCCAATGAGTTCCTTGTCTGGGTATGGATAGTTTTTCACTGTAAGTCCTTCTGAGTAATTATGGATCATTATATTACTGGGAATAACTAAGCCATTTACAGCTGGTCATTCCAGAACATTGATATTACTTTGTATTACAGTACATTTAACTTTGCTTGAGTTCATGGAGGATTTTCCAGGTATTTTTCTGAGAGCATCCTACTCAACATTTCCCATAGAATATTTTCATGACTATCACATACCACAATTTATTCAGCTATTTCCAATCGATGGGAATCCCCTCAACTTCCATTTTTTGCCCTTAGAAAATAGCTGCTAGAAATACTTTTTGTATATATAAATAATTTTCCATTTTTTAAAAAAAAATCTCTTTTGGTACTCAGGCCTAATAGTAAAGTCAAAAACAAGAGATACTTCTAATCCCTGCCCTCTATGAGATTACAATATAAGGGGAAATTAAAACATCAAAAATTTGAGAGGAGGTAGAAACAGGGAGTGAGGGATGAGAACAATCTGAGGGGGAGAAAGTCAGGATCAATACTAGTATGGAATCATTGTTTTGCCTTTCTCATAGTCTTGATCTGTACTTTCAACTTTTCTAAATCTCAGAAATGAATGCAATTTGTCGTATTTTAAATTTAATTCCAATTCTAATTCCAAGATCTTGTCTTCTTTTTCCCAAGAAACTCAAGCTGGCAGAGGCCAGGGTTGAAAATCGGATTTTCTGAGAAAGATGATGCTAACAGCATGGTTGTTAGGAAGGAGAACTTTTTAATTCTTTTTTTTCTCCTCATGACTAGCCTCAGACATTCTCAACAATATTTTTGCACAACATATTTCATTGGTCATAGGATCCTTAATTTAAAGCCAAAAGGGGCTCAGTGGTAACCTAGTCCTTATTACAAATCAGTCAACTGAAGCCTAGAACATAATACAATTTTACAGTGGCAAACACAGAATGAGAAATTTAGGGTCTCCCTCAAAATCCAATATTCTCAAATCATATCACATTATTTGTTAAACTGTATATACTAGCAGAAACATGTTTCCTATGTTAATTGCTGTAATTGATTTCATGAAGTTTTCTTTTTAATGGATTTAAACGTTACCTTGAAGAAAACGACAATAAATTGGCCTCCTTTACTTCTCAAATCCAAAAGATAACGTTCAACTAAGTAGAAAAAGTGAAGATTTTGTCCTGCCTTCAATTTTTCATCATTTAGGTAGGTGATAAATAAGGAATCCCCATCAATCAGGAAGAGTTCAGATTCAACAAAATCATTGAATAAGCTCGAATAGCTGAAATAAAGATCACAAATAACCTGGATTAAAAAATTATTCAGGAAAGGCTTTTTATTTATGGGTTCATTATTCTTTATGGAACCAAGGATATTTTCATGATGTGAAGGATAATGGAAAGATCAAGAGAGAAGCTTACCCTCACCAAACTTCTATAAGAAGACTATCAGAAAACTCATGTACACATCTCTTCAATCATGTAAATGATTGCTCAGAATGCCAAACTATTCATTTAAATGCATTTATATCTTTATTCAGGGGACACTTACTTGGATGCTGCAATTTCATCCAAAATCAACACTGACATTTTCTCCAAAAGCTTCATGCAGCCTTTTAGACCTGAAAAGAAGCAACCAAGTTATTTCCAATATCCAGAGGTTTTTGAAATATATTTGTCTGTTATAAATAGGAAAATGAGAGAAGGCAGTGTAAATTTCTAGGAGGACAAAAGATGGATTTTTTTTAATCTTTATATCCCCATAACCAAATCTATACTTGAAAATATTATATGTATAAAGATATTTGCTGAATTTATTTAAATAAATTAAATAAATATTTTAAATAAATAAAATTGTCTATAGGACTATAAGATATAAAATTAATAATCTTATAAAAGATTATTGATTATAAAACAAAGAAAAATAATAAGAATGAAAGGAAGACATTAAAGAGGAAGCCAAGTGGTAGAACACTGAATATAGTACTATGAATTATATTATGACTATAGTATTATAAAGAATAGCCGTATTAGTGTTACTAACTGTATGACTCTGGACAAATCATTTAAACCTACTTAATCTCAAATCTCCCATCTTTAAAATGAGGATAATAATAGCAACTGCCCCCACTGAGTAATTATAGGGACCAAATGAAATACCATATAAGAATATTTTGCCAATGTTAAAGCACTATAGAAATATTCCCTACTATCATTATCAAAACCATGAGATATAAGGATCAGGTGAAGGACCTGAGAACTTTTGGCTATGGAGAGAAATTTCTTAGGGAGCTAATAATAATTCCAAATATTATTATATGAGTATAAAATTTCTAATAATCACTGTGATAATTTATAACAAATAAAAACATAACATTATTATCACAGCATTTATATACTACTTTTTAAGATTTGCAAAGCACTTTAGAGACATTATCTCATTTGAGCCTAACAATAATCCTTTAAGGTAGATAATAATTATTATTATTTCCATTTTACAAGGAAGGAAACAAAACCAAAAAAAAAAAAAAAAAGTTAAATGATTTACCCAGGGTCTCACAGCTAATAAAATCCTAAAGAGGATTTGATCTCAGATCTATCTTGACTCTAAATCAAGCATTGTATCTATCATGTCACCTAGTTGTCTAACAGACATATGTTATATACATAGACATTTTTTGTGTATATAGTCGTATTATACAAAATGATGTGCTAGTATATATTTGACAATCAGCTCTCTTGCAAGGGAAGTACAGATAATATAGATCTCAGTTTTAATTTTAATATTCATTGTTAAAATTTTTCCCATCACTTTCTTAAGTCTAGATAATCAACAAAACAATAAATCTGTCTCTAATTGGTAGTAGCTGCGTAATTCTAAGGTGTAAATGGTCGTGGAAATTGAACAATTGACTGGCACAAGACAGTTGAATCTGACTCTAACCTATCCCAACACACATGTATGTGTGTATACATATTTATTTATATGTTTACCCATATACAGATATGTATGAATCTATATATATAGCATGTGTAATATATCAAGCATTTAGATATTTGGAGAAGTTTTTTCAGATGTCTTAAAAACACTGTTATAACGATAACTTGGACTTTTCCTTGTTCTCAGATGGCAGAATGAAGATTAACATCTAAAAGTTAGAGGAAAGCAACTAGATTATGCTTGATAATAAAGCTGATGTTTTTATAAAGCTTTAATGTTTACAACACACATAACACATACTAGCTAATTTTCTTCTCATTATACCCTGCAAAGCAGACAAAACAGAAATAAAAGAAATCAAGGCTCTAAAAAGTTAAAGTGATTTGCTCAAGTTTACATAGATCACATCAGGGTCAGGTTAAAACTCAGATCTCTCCCAGCTTCACTCTTTCCACCATCCTATGTTGTCTTTTTTGATATAAAGGGGGAAGAATTCTCCTTAATGAGAGCTGCCCAGAAATAGAATGAATTAAGAGGTGTGAAGCTCTCTGTCACTGAGGGTCTTTAAGGTGAGGCTAGAAGATCACTTTTCAGATGTAATCAATGGAAGGGATACTTTATTCATTTACAGTTTCATAGGATCTACAATATATGCCAGAAAGAACTTCAGAGGTCATTTTTGGCTGCCTCTCTCTATGAAGTTTGCCTTCATAGAGAAGGAAACTGAGAGTGAAGGAGACTCAATAATTGGCCAAAGTGACATAGGTGGTAAGTGATAGAAGTAAGATTTGAATCCAAGTCCTCTGACCCCAGAGAAGTCCAGTATGCTTTCTATGAGGCTTTATTGCCTTCCAGAATTTGGGTTTACTAACCTCTGAAGTTCTTTCCAACTAGGAGATATGATTTTGTGAAGTTTGATATTGTAAATTACCCATTTTAGTTGCCATTGGGAGAAGCCAAACGGTCCTTGAAGTTTGATAAAGTTCTTCAGAGCCTCAAAAAATGGTTGCTGTTCACAACAATTCTGAAACATACAGGGGGAAGGGTGAGAAATGTTAATATCTTAGGATTTAAAAATTACTTTCCTCTCAAAAATCTCCCCACATCCTCTCTTCTCTTCCTCCCTGCTTCTCAGAATCCTTCTCATCTTTAGGGACTCAACTTAGTGCCCTAGCTAAAAAGGTTCACTCACCCCAAGTAGATCTAAAAATCATTTTATTTATGATAACTCCTGATATTCCAGATGAAGCAGAGGAATGGGTCATGAGAATTAGATAGATAGAGAAATTGCAAATTTAGGGGAGTTGAGGAAACATCAATATGTATATTAAAGTTCCCTAGTAAAGGGTAAGGATGTGAAGTAATAGACTGAGTCAATCACTAAAATCATTGAGGAAGGAAGGAGAAAGTCTTAAGACTTGATAGATAATGGCCACCAAGATCAGGATTAAGTTAAAAAATAAATCAGAATTATACAACAGTCTAAAAAAGTAGAATTGACCAAATGGAAAAAAGAAACAAAAATTCCCCAGAAAAAACAACTCCTTAAAGAGTGTAGTTGGTCAAATGGAAAAGAAAATGCAAAAGTTAGTTAAAGAAAATTAAATCTTGAAAGTTAAAATTGGCAAGTGGAAACTAATGACTATGAGAAACCAAGAATCAATCAAACTCAAAAAAATGAAAAAGTGGAAGAAAATTTAAATTCCATCTTAGGGAAAAAACAACAAACCTGGAAAATAGATCCAGGAAAGACAATATCAGAATAATTAGAGTAACTAAAAGTCAAGAAATTATTATCAAAATGAAAATTCCCTAAAGTCCTGGAACAAAAGAACAAAATAGCCATTGAAAAAACATCATCAATAACTTTAGGAAAGTGATCTCAAAATAAAAATGCCAAGGAACATTATAGCCAAATTTCAAATTATCAGGTCAAGGAAAAAATACTACAAATGGACATAGGGAAACAATTGAACTATCAGAGAATCACAATCATGATTACACAGAACTTAGTTGCTGCAGTATTAAAGGATTGGAGCTCATGAGACTTGATATTCAAAGCAAAGGAGGTAGGACTAAACCAAGAACCACTTACTTGGAAAAATTAAGCATAATACCTCAAAAGAAAAAAAAAATGGTCATTCAATGAAATAATAGGATTTCAAGCTTTCATAAGGAGAAGACCAGAATTAAATCAAAACTGATCTGTAGCAACAAAACCCAAAAGAAGAGGAAAGATTTGAAGAAAATATGAGGGACATTTCCAAAATATATAGAAAATTGACTCTAATTTATAAGAAATCAAGCCATTCTCCATCTGATAAATGGTCAAAGAATATGAATAGACAATTTTCAGATGAAGAAACTGAAACTATTTCTAGCCATATGAAAAGATGCTCCAAGTCATTATTAATCAGAGAAATGCAAATTAGACAGCTCTGAGATACCACTGCACACGTCTCAGATTGGCTAGGATGACAGGAAAAGATAATGCTGAATGTTGGAGGGGATGTGGGAAAATTAGGACATGGATACATTGTTGGTGGAATTGTGAATACATCCAGCCATTCTGGAGAGCAATTTGGAACTATGCTCAAAAAGTTATCAAAATGTGTATACCCTTTGATCCAGCAGTGTTATTACTGGGCTTATATCCCAAAGAGATCTTAAAGAAGGGAAAGGGACCTGTATATGCAAAAATGTTTGTGGAAACCCTCTTTGTAATGGCCAGAAACTGGCAACTGAGTGGATGCCCATCAATTGGAGAATGGCTGAATAAATTGTGGTATATGAATGTTATGGAATATTATTGTTCTGTAAGAAATGACCAGCAGGATGATTTCAAAAAGGCCTGGAGAGACTTATATGAATTGATGATGAATGAAATGAGCAGGACCAGGAGATCATTATATACTTCAACAACAATACTATATGATGATCAATTCTGATGGACGTGGCTCTCTTCAACAATGAGATGAACCAAATCAGTTCCATTTGTTCAATAATGAATAGAACTAGCTACACCCAGAGAAAGAACTCTGGGAAATAAGTGTGAACCACTACATAGTATTTCCAATCCCTCTGTTTTTGTCTGCTTGAATTTTTTATTTCCTTCACAGGTTAAATGTACATTATTTCAAAGTCCGATTCTTCTTGTGCAGCAAAATAATTGAATGGATATGTATACATATGTTGTATTTAACATATACTTTCACATATTTATGTGTATTGGTTTACCTGCCATCTGGGAGAGGGGATGGGGGGAAGGAGGGGAAAAATTGGAACAAAAGGTTTTGCAAGGGTCAATGCTGAAAAATTACCTATGCATATATCTTGTAAATAAAAAGCTATAATAAAAAAAGTTTAAAAACCAGTAAACCAGTTAAAAAAGAAAGAAAGAAAGAAAGAAAATGTGAGGGATTCAATGGAGATAAACTGTTGACTTTTCCCTACAAAGAAAAATTAATCTTGTAATTCTTGAAAATTGTATCACTAGCAAGGGACTGGAAAATGAATGGAGGCCCATCAGTTGGGAAATGGCTGAATAAGTTATGGTATATGAATGTAATGAAGTATTATTGTTCTGTAAGAAATGATGAGCAGGCTGATTTCAGAAAAACCTGTAAAGATTTATATGAACTAATGTTGAGTGAAGTGAGCAGAACCAAGAGAACATTTTACACAGTAACAAGATTGTATGATGATCAAAGATGATGGGGTTGGCTATTTTCAACCATTCAGTGATTCAAGGAAATTCCAAGAGACTTGGGATAGAAAATGTCATTCATCTCCAGAAAGGGAACAATGGAACCTGAATATAGATCAAAGCATAGCATTTTCACTCTTTTTTTAGTTGTTTTTGTCATTTTCTTGTTTTTTTTTTCCTTTATCATGTTTTTTCCCTTTTGATCTGATTTTTCTTGCATGCCATGATGAAAACTGAAATATGTTGTTTAACCTATATCAGATTGTAACTCTGGGGATGGAAGAGAAAGGGAGAATACAATGTTTTGCAAAGGTGAATATTGAAAACTATCTTCAAGTATATTTGGAAAAATAAAATACTATTGAAAATGGGAAAAAATTGTATCAATAATACAGCTAGGAAAAATATCCATAGATAGAAGGTATGGGTATAAGATAAATAGGAAATAAATACATAAAAAACAATCGAGGGATGAGAAAGAGGAGTACACTTGGTACAGAAACAAGGTAAACATAGAATGGGGCAAACTATTTCACATGAATTCACATTATTACAGTACAGGGAAAGATGGGCAGTGAGCATCATTTGAATGTATCTCTCATTAGTATTGGCTCAAAGAGGGAATAGTATATGCAATCAATTGAATATAGAAATCTATCTTACCTAAAGATAGAAAGTAGGAGGGGAGGAGATTAAGTAATGGGTGTGGTGGGGACTGATGGGAAGGAGATATGGGAGGGCAGATCAAGGTAGGTAGTAGACAGAAACAAAACATTGGTGCAGAGGGAAAGCGTGAAAGAGGAGAGAGAACAAGCAGAAAGAATAAGATGGAGGGAAATACATAAGTAGTAATCATAACTAAGAGTGTGAATGGGATCAACTCTCCCATAAAGCTAGAAACAAATAACAGAGAGGTTCAAGAATCAGAATCCTACAACATGTTCTTTACAAGAACCACACCTGAAGCAGAGAGATGCACAGACAGACTAAAGGTGAGAATATGGAGCAAAATCTATCATTCTCGAGCTGAAATGCAGGAAAGAAAAAGCAGGATAGCTATTCTGATATCAAAGTAAAAGCAAAAATAGATTTAATTCAAAGAGAAAAGGAAGAGAAAAGAAAACTTGCTAAAAGTTACCATTGACAATAAAACAATATCAGTACTAAACAGATATTTACCAAGTGATGTAACATCCAAGTTATTAAAGGAGAAGTTAAGTGAGTTACAGGGAGAAATAGCAAAACTGTAGCAGTGGGAGACCTCAACTGTCTCCCTCTGAGAACTTAATAAATCCAAACAATAGTTAATAAAAAATAAATTAAGGAGGGGAATAGAATATTAAAAGTTAGATATGATAGACTTTTGGAGAAATCTGAATAGGAACAGAAAGAAATTATCTTTTTCTCAGCAATACATGGCACCTACACACACACACACACACACACACACACACACACACACAAATGATATAGGGCATAAAAAGCCTTAAAATCAAATATAGAAAGACAGAAATAAATATATTTTTCAGATCGCAATGCAGTGAAAATTACATTTAACAAAGAGCATTAGAAAAATGAATTTAAAATTAACTGGAAACTAAATAATCTAATCCTAAGTGAGTCAAAAAATAATCACAGAAACAATCATTTCACTAAAGAGAGTGAAAACAATGAAAAAACACACCAAAATTTATGTGATGCAGCCAATGTACTGCTTGGGGGGGAAATTATTTCTCTGAATTCTTACATCAAAAAAAAAAAAAAAGGTTAAAAATGACCAAAGAATTGGGCATGTAACTAAAAAAAAAATTGGAAAAAGGACAAATTAAAACTCCCCACTTGAGCACCAAATTGAAAATCCTGAAAATCAAAAGTGAGATTAATAAGATTGAAAGTACCAAAAAAAATGCCCCACCCCCCCAAAAAAACCTAGAGCTCATAAATAAATCGAGGAGCTAGTTTTATATGTAAAATATAAGATAGATAAGCTATTACTTAATTTGATTTTTAAAAAGAAAAAAGTCAACCAAATATCTAGTATCAAACATGAAAAGGGTAAAATTACTACCAATGGAGACAAAAGTAAGCAAACATTAGAAAATATTTTGCCCAATTAAGTGCCAATAAATCTGACAATCTGAGTTAAATCAATGAATATTTATGAAAATATAAATTACCTAAATTTACAAATCAAGAAATTGAATGCCTAAATAATCCCATCTTAGAAAAAGAAACTGAACAAACCATTAATGAATTCTAAGAAAAAAATTTGAGGGCCAGATGAGTACATGAGTGAATTCTACCAAATATTTTAATAACAATTATTTTCAAAACTATATAAACTATTTGGAAAAATAGGTGAGGAAAGAGTCCTACCAAACTTCTTTTATGACACAAATATGGTACTGATATTTAAACCAGGAAGAGCTAAAGTAGAAAAAAGGAAATTTCCCTAATATATAGAAACAAAAATTTTGAACAAAATACTAACTGTATGATAATCGCTTTATATCACAGGGATTACATACTATGACCATGTGGGATTTATATCAAGAATTCAGGGTTGGTTCGAAGAAAAGCTATTGACATAATTGAGCATATCAATAAAAAAACCAACAGAAGTTATATAATTATCTCAATAGATTCTGAAAAAGATTTTGACAAAATACAGCATTAATTCCTATTACAAACATTAGAGAATATAGGATTAAAGGGAGAATTCCTTACAATGATAAACAGGATCTTTCTAAAACCATCAGCAAGCATTATCTATAATAAGGACAATCTAGAAACCTTCATGACAATATCAGAAGTGAATCAAGGATATTCATTACCACCAGTAACATTCAATATAATACTTGAAATTTTAGGTATAGCAATAAGAAAAGAAAAAAAAATAGAAGGAATTTGAATAGGAAATGAGGAAACAAAACTATCACTCTTTGTAAATGATATTATGGTATACTTAGAGAACTATATTATACAAAATAATTAACAACAGTAGCATAGTTGCAGAATATAAGATAAATTTACATAAATCATCAGAATTTCCTTATTTCAACCAACAAAGTCCAAGATTAATTTGAAATTAAATGAAAATACAAGCATTAGTAGGGAAAGGAAATAAGAGATAGATAGAAACACTACAACAAGGATTGGGAGTAGAATTTACTACTTCTAAAAGTAGGGTTAGTAATCATTGATCTTAGACAAAGTCAAATTTAAAGAATCAATTGAGAGATATTTACATTATGTCAGCCATATTATCAATATTTTAGAAGCATGTTTACATGCAAATAAATGCACATGCATATATGTGTCTGTGTATATGTGGGTATATATGTGTGTCTAGGTGAGTATGTATGTATGTATGTATGTAGATGCATACGTATATGTGTGTATTAATGTGCTTAATGGCAGCTTGCTTGGGGAAGGTAGTGGGGATGGAAGGTGAAAAAAAGAATTAAGTGCTCAGCAGAGATCAAAAGACAATCTACAAGGAAGCAAAAAAAAAAAAAAGATGAACATTCATGAATTTAATTTCTTCTATTATTATATATGCTTTCTTGAAATGAAAATTTATTATTATATATTTTGAATGTACCCTGGTGTTTTCCTAGGCACATGACAATGCTTTGTTTTGTTTTTGTTTTCCTTTTCTGGCTTTCTTCTATTCTTTTTTTTTCTTACTTTGTATTTAGTTCAATACATTTTTTTAAAAGACAAAAGAAAAAATAATAAAGTCTTGTACCACCACAAGGACAAAATAATCTTTTCTGAAGTTCAGGTCTAATAATACCAGACCTGTGCTCAGTGACTCCAGTCAATTCCAGTGACTCCTCCTTTATTACCTTTGAGAGCAAATTGAAATTCTTTTGTTTTGGAATTTAAAGCTTATTCCTTCTTTTTTTTTTTTTTGTATTCATATATATTATTTCTCCCAAACTTCTTGCTGTTCTTAATATATGATGATCTATCTCTAGTTTCTATGTTCTTATAAGAGTTTCAATCATTGAAATGATTTTCCTCTTTACTTCTGACTCTAGGAATCCTTGTTTTTTCTTCAGAACTCAGAGCACAGCATGACACTTTTCCTGATCCCTCAAGTTGCTAATGCTAAAAACTCTATTCAAAAAAATCACTTCACACATATGTCAATTCATATGACCAGGCAGCAACTCCTCTAAAAATGATGGGTATTTTGATAAATTTAAATCCCCATATAAATCATGTATATAATGATAAAAGACATACTGTCTCTATAAAGTGTTTTACTGATAAAAAGATAAGGGGGAAAGTATTTTTGTTAAAATGAAGACATTTATGTTAATTGATAAAGCATTTAGGAAGTTGTACTTCCATCATGGATGAACATCAATTATCTAATATAAGAAGAAAAGAGCTTTGCTATAATTTATCCAGCTAAAATATATGTAATCCAAGTCCCAAAGCCCACAACTCATTGATGAAGATCATTGTTCCACAATGTGGCGAGGAACTATGTCAACCCCACTTCAGATTGGTGAAGAAAAGAAATTCTGCAAAGGAGCTGACACCAGAAAAGTCTGCAAACTCCAATTGTTCCTACCTTCAGCTTGATAAAGTAGAGACTTCAGGGAACTACTTCCTATCTGAAATTTAGAACTTTTTTCTCTCGGTTGAGATGAGTTACCTTAGCCTCAATAGGAAAGCTCTTTCACTCTATATTATTTTATACATATTCTCCAATGTTTGCTTTATCTGATTTCTGTTTTGTTACTGATTTGGAAAAATTCATTTCTTTGCTACTACTTACTATACATATATACATATATACATACATACATACACACACACATACACACACACACACACATAAAACTTCATTGTGGAACTAGTGTTTGATGGGAATGGGGTCAAGCCTTTAATGTAAAGTTTAGGGGTCCAGTTTCCCCATTAAAGAAATAGTGATCAGAAGTTTAGCTTATATCTGCTAATGATATATAAAGGAGCAAATAGATATTATTATAGTCCAGCAAACCTCTCTCTTGGGAGAACAGAGTGACCTTTCACCTTCCTGGGAATTAAAGTCTCCTTTGATGTGGGGAAAAGATTAGAGATGACTATTCTACCTTCTTTCAAGCCACACAACACCCCCATGCAACATGTGGGAAGGGGGGGGTCAATGCTCACTTCATTTGTATATGAAGAAACAGCTTTCATAAGGGACTTGGATAGTTTAATAGGGGGCAAATGATATATAGTATAAAAGCAAGGACCAAAGAGGCTTGGAGAGACTAACAGGAACTGATGCTAAGTGAAATGAGCAGAACCAGGAGATCATTATACACTTCAACAACAATACAATATGAGGATCAATTTTGATGGAAGTGACTATCTTCACCAATGGAGAGAATCCAAATCAGTTCCAACTGATCGGTAATGAACAGAACCAGCTACACCCAGCGAAAGAACACTGGGAAATGAGTGGAGACTACCACACAACATTTCCACTCTTTCTGTTATTGTTTGCTTGCAGTTTTGTTTTTCTTCTCAGATTATTTTTACCTTCTTTCTAAATCCAAAATTTTCTTGTGCAGCAAGATAACTGTATAAATATGTATACATATATTATATTTAACATGTACTTTCACATATTTAACATGTATGAGACTATCTGTCATCTAGGGGAAGGGGGGAGGGAAGGACGGGAAAAGTTGGAACAGAAGTTTTTGCAAGGGTCAATAGTGAAAAATTACCCATGCACATATTTTGTCAATAAAAAGCTATAATTTAAAAAATCAAGGAGCAGAGACTTTTTGTCAATAATGTAGAAGAGTGCTTCACTTGTGTGTGAATAATTTAATGTTATAAAAAACAAATTTCCTTATTTTTTATAACAAATTTTTCACACATAATTGAGGCACTCTAATGCTATAAAAAGTCAGAAAGATTTTTTTCTTTATTAAAACAGTTTATCAAATTTCCAAATTGAATGCTTGTTCTGTGACTAAGACCGCTAAGTGATGAGAATAAAATAGAACCAAAAAAAAATTGTTCCTCAAGGAACTTGCATTCTAATGGAAGAAAACAACACATAAAAGGAAGCAAAAAGGAGAAAATGGATCCTTGGAAGAACTGACCAAAAAAAGATGAAAAGAATGCTGGAGATGGATTAGTACAGAAGGACCAGAGTTCAGAGCTCATAGATGGTCTGATCCTATTCTTAATATAGAGGTTTCAGAACTATGTGGAATAGAGATAAGGTAAAGAACTTACAGGAATGTATGAATTCTTTTTCTGTATTTTATTTTCATTATTTCTGTGTTTCCCCTATGACCTGTATAATATGTGCAGGCTCATATTTACTTGAGCCTTGGACAGCTAGAAACATATTTACTTAATCAGAGATGATGACATTTATCCTTGTTCAATGTTATCATTATTTAAACTATTAGTTTAAATGATGTCAGTTCAGTAATCTGAAGTTTGAAGGTCTGATTGATGATTCTTCTCGGAACCAGGGAAACAAAGTATTCCATCCTAATCTGCCTTTGGCACCAATGTTTACCATTCTATTAGGGGAGAGGGCACCTATTTCTCAATGCTCCCCAACTTATGATGTAATCCTTTATAACAGAACCTCTAAAAGCTGTATATCTTTACTAATTCTTTAGCCCTCCTACCATGAGTTTTCTCTTTCTTATCTCATGATGGGACAGCTCATCCTCTGGAGGTTTCAATAAACAACTTTTCTGCTTTCTACTGAATGAGTAGTCATTTTGGATAAGGGTCTTCTATATCCCTCACAGGAAGAGACAATAAATCTCTAAAAACTAGAGAAATGAGAATTTGAAGAAACGAAATTTCAAAAACATGAAATAGAGGACCTTTGGGGAGATTTTACAACTCCAGATCTGATACCTCCTCTTATTTATATATATTTTGTGATTGAAGAAGATACAATTAAAAGGAAAAAAATAAGAGAGAAAAGAAAAGAGGGAGAGAGATATAAACAATTGGAAATAGAGGTATGATTTGAAAAGACTATTAATGTAATAGAGGAAATCTAGTTAGTTGTCTTTGTTTGCTTTGTTTTTTGCTGAGACAATTGGGGTTAAGTGACTTGCCCAGGGGCACACAGCTAGGAAGTGTTAAGTGTCTGAGGCCAAATTTGAACTCTGAGCCTCCTGACTTCAGGGCTACTGTACCACCTAGCTGCCTATGGAAGTTGTGGTTTTTAAGCAAAAAATGAGATGTTGAAAACTAGTGAGCTCTCATTTAAGTCATTCAATAGCTAGAACAAGAATAATATTAAAATCAGAAAGAAAATAAATGATGGGTAAAATTCTGTAGCCAGTTTCACTCATATGGTATCATATCCTCTGTATATGTAATTTATTCAAATTTCTAAAACTAAGAGGCACTCTATAATGTTCTGGTTAGCTTTCTGGAGGTCTCAGGAGAGATTTCAGCAGAATAATCACCATGAGAATAAGTCTTTATTATCTTCTTTTTCCTTTGTCTGTCTCCTTTGCCTGGGGCCCAGCTAGCTTTTGGGGGACCTTCATATGGGCCTTGGTCTCAGTGGAGAAGTGAAGGACAGGCCAGCCACCAAGAGGGTCTCTGTCTTCAAGTCTCTTTAAGTCCCCCTTTAGCTCTGACTCTGACCTCTTAAATACTCTATTACAATTAAATCCATTCATCATACTTAGTATATAAGCCAATCATTATATTACTAGGGAACTATTATTTGTTGTAAGATTAAATCAATCATACTGAACAAGAGAACTATTAATCCCATACCAAAACTAGATAACCCTAGTCTCATCAAGTCCACTGAGTTAACACCTTATTGTAAGAATCTTTCAAGTATATTTCTCCAGAGTTCTGGCATACCCTTTGATCCAGCAGTGTTTCTACTGGGCTTTTATCCAAAAGAGATCATAAAGGAGGGAAAGGGACCCACATGTGCAAAAATGTTTGTGGAAGCTCTTTTTGTAGTGGTTAGAAACTGGAAATTGAGTGGATGCCCATCAGTTCAAGTATGACTGAATAAATTGTGGTATATGAATGTTATGGAATATTATTGTTCTGTAAGAAACGACCAAGAGAATGATTTCAGAAAGGCCTGGAAAGACTTACATGAACTGATGGTGAGTGAAATGAGCAGAACCAGGAAATCATACACAGCAACATTATGGTTAAGCTAAGATCAATTCTGATCTTCAATTCTGATTTTCAACATTGAAATGATTGAGGCCAGTCTCAATGATTTTGTGATGAAGAGAGCTGTTTACACCCAGAGAGAGGACTGTGGGAAGTGAAGGTGGATCACAACATAGCGTTTTCACTCTTTTTGTTGTTGTTTGATTACATTTTATTTTCTTTCTCAGTTTTTTCCTTTTTGATCTGATTTTTCTTGTGCTGTACCATAAGTTTATAAATATGTATACATATATTGGATTTAACATACATTTTTAACATGTTTAACATATAATGAATTACTTGCCATCTAGAGGAGTGGTTGAAGGAAAGGGAGAGAAAATTTGGAATACAAGGTTTTGCAAGGGTAAATTATCCCTGCATATACTTTCAAAATAAAAAGCTTTAATAAAAAAATAAATAATAATTTTTTTTTAAAAAATCTAAGAGACTTTCCTATTAGGAAATGGCTAAACAAATCATACAAAGGTAATGAAATATTATACCATTAATGTGGTGAAATTTACAATTTCAGAGGAAACTAAACACTTTCATGAATTAATGCAGAGCAAAGTGAGCAGGAACAGGAGAACAATTAAAACCATGACAACATTACAGAGAAAAACAGACTTAACTTTAGGACTCTGATCAATGCAATGACTAACCAATAGTCAGGAAGACTAAAGCGTCTTCTGCCAAAGAGTGTTTGTAATGTTATAAATTTAATTTAAAATGCAGAACAGAGACATATATTTTCAGACAGGACTAATCTGGAAGTTTTTTTTTTTCTGTTCAACTATGTATTTTTTGGATAAGATTATTCTTTTTGTATTTTGTTTGCTTTGATTTTTGTTGTTGTTGTTTAGTAGAGGACCAAATAGATTACAAATTCTTGTAAAAGTATTTTTTAAATTGAAATATCAAAAGCTTCAACATCATAAGAAAAACAAAGAGAAATGTGAAAAGAGGTAAAAAAAAAAATGTATCAGGGAGTCTGGAAAAATGTCATCCAGGAAACTAGGGCAATAAGAAGCAATCAACTAAGAAGTATCTTCAAGTGAATGAATTTTGCTAGATTTGTGGAAGAAAACTTCATTGGCCAAAAGCTTCAATGAAAACTATTAACCCTTCAGAGTCCTTTAGCGCAGGAAAAAAAGATTTTCAAAAAAATTTGTTATTCTTTATTTTTTCTTCTAATGTTGAAGTTTTATAACATAGTTTCACAGTTTGTGGACCTCACCAAAATACATATTGTGGTCTTGCATTCTGAAAGCATCACAATGGAATAGCACACACATTTGAGCTATTTGATAATTAAATGGGTCATAAAGATCTAGTTTAGTGTACATAAGCATCCAAGAAGGTTAAGAGAGGAGTACTAAGAGAGGAATAGTATCTAACACTAGGAAGATCAGAGTCCCTGATATACTCAAAACTTTGGCCACATCAGACCTATCGGGCAGTTCAAAGCACCGTATTAAAAGGAAAATTGATAAGGGAGAAAGCAATCAAGATGGTGAGAGGAATGGGTTATGTCATATGAAGAGAAATTAAACAGTCTGTGTATGATTATACTGGCGGGGGAGGGGAGGAGTTAAGGCTGAAAAATTATAAAATCTGTTTTTCAAACCTTTAAAGTTCTGTTATGGGAAAGAAGAATCACATTTGTTCTAATAGGTTGCATGGGGGAAAAAACAGAAGCAATGGATAGAAGTTACAGAGAGGCACTTTTCATTGAGATCCAGAAAAAATATCCTAATAATTAAAGCTATCTACAAGTGGAATGGGATACTTCAGGAGATATCGAATTGCATTATTGCTGCTAATATATGTCATGATCTCCCCTCCAATGTACTTTCCCCAAGTCAGTTTTTTACTTTCCCTGTCCAGCTCCAAAATCCTTTCTACTGATATCATCATCAACCTGTCATATTCATGTCACTCTCAGTGACACATCACAATCTTTTCTTCTATTTCTTTCAATATGCTATATATAGCATCGTTTCTATAATAAGTAGATTGCCTTTAGAGTCACATTTTTATCCCTTTCCTCCAACTCCTTGGACCATCTTTTCTTTTTTTTTATTAAAGCTTTTTTACTTACAAAGCATATGTGTGGGTAATTTTTCCAATACTGACACTTGCAAAACCTTTTGTTGCAAATTTTCCCTTTCTTCCCCCACTTCCTCCCCTATCTGGCAAGTAGTCCAACACATGTTAAAATTAGATCAAGAATGAAGAAAAAGAAAAGCTGAGGAAAAAAAAGAAAATGCAAGCAAATAACAACAGAGTGAGAATGCTATGTTGTGTTCCACTCTCTGTTCTCATAGTTTTCTCTCTGGGTGTAGATGGTTATCTTCATCACTGCACAAGTGGAACTGGTTTGAATCAATTGTTTGAACAATTTTAAAATCAAACAGAAGATTTTATATCTGATCTTAGATGGGGATAGGGAACTACTATAGTTTATTATGTTGAAGAAAGCCACTGGACCATCTTTTTTCTGTGGAGGTCTTGCATTATTTTATTTTTAAATCAACAGAAGTTTGAGAAAGTAGAAAAGGATGTCCTATTCCCCAAAACTCTATTCCTCTCTCAATATGAAACCTTTGGTCTCTGTTGATATTACTGCCATAACCTTTTCTCCTTAGTGACATCAGTACTGGGCTTATATTTGTCCACCACACCTCAATATCATTGTTGATTTTTATGACTTATTCATACAACTCTCTATTGACTTTTCACTTGTCCACATGATTTACCCATCATCATAGTCACATAAAAGTTAGCTATCATTAATACTACCACTCCCATCATCATCTTTATAATTAGCTTTCCAGATAAAATGGTTAGAATATGAATCGTCAGAGAATCCATGTTAACTACTCTTACCATTCAGGAAGTGAAACAAAAATCATTCATTAAATCATATTAAAATCAAGAAATTTTTATTCTTGAATATTATTTTCTCATATGAAGAATGAAGAAATTGGATGAGATATCCTTTTGAGATTCCTTTCAACTATGTTTCTATGAACCTATGACCAAAGGATTCTGTGAATTAATTCATTTCAACAAGCATTTATTCAGTCCTAAGCACCAAAACTACAAAGGCAAAAGCCTAAATAGTCCCTGCCTTACGGAATATACATTCTATCCAGGGGCATGACATATACACAAAGATAGTAACTACAAGATAACTTGAAGCTGTGAGAACGCACAAAGCTGGGGTGGGCGGGGTGCATTAAGAAAGTTTTCATAGAGGTAGTATTCATATAATCTTATCTTTGTAGTATATCTTCCAAATATTCCTTTCTCTCCTCTGACACCACCATCATTTTTGTGAAGGTCCCCAGCACATCATGCCTAAAACATAGTAAGGGCCGGCTGGTGGGTCTGCTTGTAAGTCTCTCCCTACTCCATTCCATTCTCCAAGTCAGCTGCCAAAGTGATCTTCCAGTTACAGGTCATCCCCCTACACAATAACCTGTAGTAGTTCCCCATCCCCATCTAAGATCAGATATAAAATCTTCTGTTTGATTTTAAAAGCTTTTACTAAACACACACACACACACACACAACACACACACACTCATACACACACACACACACACACACACACACACACACACACACACACACACACACCTTTGACCATACAACCCTCCCCCATATTCCATAGTCCACGAATACTGGCTTCCTTGCTGTTTCTCTACCTATTACTCTATCTTCCAACTCTGGGCATTGTTATTGGCTGTTCTTCCCTCCTGGAATTCTCTCTCTCCACACTTCCACCTCCTTCCTAGCTTCTCAATAATCCTTAGTCACTGAATGAGTGGTTTCCTCAGACAAATTGAGACCCTGGAAAGACTTTAGCTTAAAAAAAACAAGATCTCCCACTGCATCCAGGGCCATCTCCAGTCATCCTCATTTATAACTTGTTGCTGGACCCAGATGATTCTAGAGGAGAAAGTGACTTTGAACAGCACTTTCACTTCAATTCAATTCACTTTCATGTCATGGCATCCCTCCCTGAAGTCATGATCTTCATCCAGAATTAAGGGCAAACGGCAAACAATAATCTTTTAAATCCCAGGTAAAATATACCTTTTTCAGAAAGCCTTTCCCAATCTCCAGTAATTCTAGTTCCTTTTCTCTGATGATTATCTCTAATTTATCTTATATATAGCTTGTCTGTATGTAATTATTTGTATGTCTTCTCCACTAGACATTGAGCTCTTTGAGAGAATGGACTGTTTTTTACCTCAATTAATAAATATACACTTGCTGACCATGTACCACACCATATTTCATTTATTAGATGGTGCTGTTTTCAGTTGTTCTAATTATTTGATCAGAATCATTTATCTCTGCAGAGACTTCTGACTACTTGAAGTACTTAGTCTTGCTTTCTGTGGTTCTTGTAGTCTTTGTCTCTTCCTACTTTCCATTTTCATAGCTATATTGACCAGTTGTGATTGTCACATCTTTTTTTTAGCTTTCAGTATACACTGTCCTTTCTCCCCTCACAATTGCCATTTAAGGAACATCTGGTACTGCAGAATGATTGAGAAATCAGAGAACCTAGGTTCAAATTGTACCTGTGATATTTAATACACACATGACATTGGACTAGTCATTTAATATACATGATCATTTCCTAGATCATAATCTCCTTCCCTATCAGTCCACACTAAGTTTTGTGTGCTTCTTTAGAATGTATGCTCCTTGAGGACAGGGAATGTCTTGGATTTATAGCTGTTCAGCACAATATCTGGTATACAGCAAATATTTAACAAGTGCTGTACTTCAGTTTCCTCATCTGTAAAAATGAGGGAATTGGACTAGATGACTTATCAGATTCCATATAACCCTAGATCTGTGCCTCCATAGTTGCCCTTCAGTCCCAAAATACCACTCCCCAAGCTGTTTTTGCCTTAAGAACTCCTCTTGCTCTAGAGAAGCTTCCTTTGGTCAGCTCTAGGGAAGAAGTCAATAAAAACATAAGGTTTGTTTTCTGGGGTAACCAACAAGGAAGACCTCACTTAGGAGCACCTGCAGCCCTTTTAAACTCCCCAAAAAAGAAAATTAGATTTTGATAGATCCTTAGAGGCTATTTAGTATAATTTTTTAAACAGACTGGATAATCTTGTTTAAGCAACTACCTCAACTAGATAGTAAGTCTCAGAGCTAGAATTTAAACCTATCTCTTCAGACTTTTTTTTTTTTTTAGAAAAAGACATTCCTTTGGTTCAGAGAACCTGAAGGTAAGGGTATGGTAAAAGTAAGGAAGAAGGTAAGCAGGGTAGGAGGGAAGTACGGGAGGGAGGGAGGAAGCTCTTGGGACTAGTCTGCTAATGAAGAGTAAGGAAACATTAAAGAAGTGACTTAACTAAAGAAGAGAGGGGAGGGAGAGAAGGAATAGAACACAAAATGACAGAGTAAAAAGGATGTTGAAGATGAAATCAGGAGATGCACATTGGAATCCCTGTCCTGTCTTACTGTTTCCTTTTAAACCCTAGTCACCTTCAGACCCCTTTATTAAGTATTGCTCATCCTCATAAGTTGTTGAATAATAGAATTGGAACCTACTTTGGAAGTTATCTCATTTCAGTCCCCCTACAACATCCCTCCCCTGACAAATACACACTCAATAGATAAAGAAACTGAACCAGTATGATGTAAAACTCTGGGGGAAAAAAAAATGTGTTTTAATGCCAGCTCTGTTATATATTATCTACAGAATAACGAGAAAAATACTTCACCTGTCTCTGCCTTAGCTTTCCCATGTAAAAATAAATATGGGATTAGAGTAAAAGATCCCCTCCAGCCACAGGGGTATTTCTCGAGATCTGCAGAATTTGATTCAATAAGGTTTCCCCCTGGGCTATGATGACTACACTCCATCAGACTGTCTCCCTCCCTCTCCTTGCGTCCGAAGCATCCCCGAAGACCAAACAGGCAAGCTTTTCTCGATTCTCTTTTTCGCTTTCATTCCTGCATCTGACGAAGCCCTCACCTAGAAGCACCCGCAGCCCTTTTAAGCCCAAGTAGGTACTTACTGGCCAAGCCTTACCGGGTCAAAAAGTGGAGCTCTTGGGGATAAGGCAAAAGTCGTAGTGACTAGGGCTAAATTGATCTACGAGAGAATAAATCGCAAGCTTCAATTTGTGGAGTGGGAAAGCTGCAAGTTGCTTAGAAAATGTTACTCGACCTCTGAGCACATAGTTTAACAAAGCTCAGAGCAGCCAATGATATTTGGTTTCGTTTTCTAGTAAACGAGTTTGTTTCGTTTTTTGAAGAGGGAGGATTTTGTTTTTAATTTCCAGATTCGTTTCTTGGGAGTTGTTTATCCTCTGTTCTCAAAAAAGGACCGTGACATTAAAAAGACAGGTGATGCCATAACTTGCACGTCAGTTGGATTTAGGTGTGAGAGGGCTGTACAAAGTCACCACCCTCACTCTTTTCTCGGGAGCCTTCTGGGTGCAATGGCAAGATAGAGATCAGGATGACTGGTGATGCACGGAACGCAGTGAGAGACCTTAGTCTTTTTCATCTAAAGTCAGTGATTAAATGTAGGTAAAATAGAAGTGAGACAAAGAATGACGTCTTTTTTTTTTAATGTAGTCAAAAAGAAAAGAAAAGAAGAGAAAGGAAGGGAAGGGAAGGGAAGGGAAGGGAAAACTTTCTGATCCAAACAAAAACAATCCCTATTTCCATTCACTGTGTGTCAATCAGATCCCAAACAATGTCCAACTGGATTTGGCCTGAGACCTATTGTTGGCCAATCAATGAGAGCCAGAGTGATTTTGTTTTAAAGCTTGATATCTTGGGAGGTTTCAGTGATTTAAAAAAATGGCATTCCTTTGGCTCAGAGCACCTGAAAGAAAAGATAAGGAAGAAGGTAGACAAGGAGGGAGGGAAGAGGGGAGAGAGGAGGAGAGGAAGGAAGCTCTTGGAACTAATATGCTAATGAAAACTAAGGAAACATTAAAGAAGTGATTGACTAAAGAAAAGAAAGGAGGAGAGGGGAGGAATAGAACACAACATGATAGAATGAATAGAAAGGACTTTGAGTTGAAGTCAGGAAACTTGGACTGAAATGTCAGCATTACTTCTAACATGTGTGGTCTCTTGAATAAGTCATTTTACTTCCCTGAACCTAAACTGTCAAATCAGGAGGTTAAAATAGGAAAGTCCTAAATCCCCTTCTTTCAAGTCCAAGAGGTTACAATTTCTGATGTTGGAGGGAGAGGAATTCCACAATCAGATATAAGAACTCATGATTGCTCCCAGAAAACAGGAAAATACACAAATTATCTCTTGAAATTAAGATGGCAAATCAAGAAGAGAAAAATGAAGATGATTGTTGTCATATATGTTTATCAGCAAGAATTTATGAAGTGCTTACCTGTGGCAGACACTATGATAAAAGCAGGGGATATTAAAAAAAAAAAGTAAAAATAGCCCCTGACCTCTAGGAGTTTGCTTCTAGTGGAAGAAACCATGTATAACTCAGAACACATCAGCTAAATATAGAATAGATGGAAAATTACTTAAATATATTTATATACATGTAGATATACACATATATACACATACACACATACATAGACATTTATGTGGATGTGTAAACTATTTTACCCAGCAGGGAATAGAAGGGCAAGGGAATAAGAGACTATCAGGAGATAATAAAAGAGTCAGCCACAGCTGTACAGTAATCCCACCATTGAGATATCATTTTGGTCCTCTTTGAGCACAAAGGAGAAACAACAAAAACTTCCTGTAATTTCCACTCACTGGTTCTAGTTTTGTGATCTAGAGAAACAAGAGACAGATACATTCCTTCCTTTGGAATGTGTTAGAATCCTTATAAAATGTTGTCATTAGAGTTGATGGAAACAACGCTTGTGTGCTTAGGATTTACACCTTTGGGAGAATTCATACATTAGAGCTCACACCTTTGAGAGTTCAAATTGCGGGAGATTCACAAGTCAGAAACCCACAATTCCACTGTCTCAGAGGAAGAGTCAACCTTTGGGTTCACACTTTTAAGAGATCATATATAAGAAGCTCTTAGAGCTTCAGTCAGTCAGTTTGGAAGATTGCTAGGAATCTGAGTTGAACTAGAGGCAGAAGCTGACAGAGGCAAAAGACTAGCAACAAGAGCTCTCAAAACCAAAGAAAGGTAACTGGGCTATTTTGGAAGAGACAATAAAAGATTCGAACTTTTATCAGCTGGCTGTATTTGAAATGATTATTACTTTGAACTGAAACTAAGGCTGCCCTCAGAAAACCTCCCCAAGAAACCTGCTCACAAAGAACCGTCATATTATAGAAAAAGAAGAGAACACTACATTTTGGTGCCCGAACATGGGGCTGACAGGACCCTGATTCCAGTTGAAAAGCCTCAGATCCTGATCTCAGTGGAAAAACCTCTGATCCTGAATCCAGTGGAAAAGTCTCCCCAATCCAGAAATTAGGGTGAGTACAACAAAGAAATTTTGTTAAAAGAGTTAAAATAGAATTTCAGCTAAAATGAGACAGACGTTTAGAAAACATCCTTCTGTTTCTGTTCAAGGAAAATGTTTAGAGAGCAGTGTCAAGGTTATGAAAAGCCAAGGTTTGATTATAATTTTGCAGCAGATCACTGAACTTTTAGAAACTGTAAAGTACATATGTCCTTGTTTTTCTATGGAAAAAGAATTGGATCTAGAGGAGTGGAAATTAGTAGGAGAGGATCTTTGTCAATTCTACAATAAAGATGGACCTGACTCAATTTCCAAAGACATAGTTAATACATATAATTTAATACAATTAGCTTTAAGAAATTATATAAGTATTAGAATAAGGAAAAAGAAGAAGGAGCAGGAGGGGGAGGTGCCAACTAAACTAGGTGAAAAGAATGAAGAATCAGATTCACAGAAGTAGAGATCAAATCATTCCTCATCTCATGACCCCCCTCCCCCAATTAACCATTCATGGGTGGAGGAAGAAGGAAGAAGGGGAGAGGCAGTAATACAATCAGAACCACCTATTAAGGAGCCTGTGACAAGATTAGAAAAGGCATTAATTAAGGCAAAAAATGAAGGACAAGATGTATCTGATTTTATAAATGCTTACCCTGTGACTGAAAAGCTTGACTCTTCAGGTTAAAAAAGGGAGAAGATACACTCCTTTTAATTTGGAAAAAATTAAGGATTTGAAAAAGGGTTGCACTCTTTATGGGGCTACATCATCTTATGTTAAGATGTTACTAGATAATTTGTTTTGTGAGATCTAACCCCAAGTGATTGGAAATCCATAGCTAAGACATGTTTAGAACCAGGACAAAACTTGTTGTGGCTTTTGGAGTATCATGAATTATGTAGGATTCAAACTCAATGAAGTAGGCAAATAGGAGTTAATGTACAAATCATTTTTGACCAACTAGCTGGTGAAGGTCAGTATGGAGAGAATTCAGAACAGATTTATTATCCCATACCAGTGTATGAGCAAATTTCTCAGGCTGCAATAAAAGATTGGAGTTCTCTCTCCAGACAGAAAGATGGAAGTAAAGCCTTCACAAAAATAGAGCAAGGTCCCAATGAACCTTTTGCAGATTTTGTGGGACATTTGCAAACAGCTGTAACAAGAACCATTGGAGAAAATGCAGCTACAGAAATAATGACCACACATCTTACTAAGGAAAATGCCAATGAGGTTTGCAAAACAATCATATGGAGACTAGACAAAGATACTCCATTAGAGGAGATCATAAGGGGCTGTGCCACAGTGGGCACAAATGCTTATTATGCCCAAACTATGATGAATATGGGAAGAAAGGGTCCATCTTGGCAAGGGACTTCTAGAGAAATTCGTTGATGTTTTCATTGTGGAAAAATAGGACATCTTAGAGCTCAGTGTAGATATAGAGATAGAGTAAGAGGACAGGGTGAGAGTATAAAACCCAAAACTCCATGTCCAAAGTGCAACCGAGGCTTCCACTGGGCCTCAGAATGCAGATTGACCCAAGGAAATGAGAGGAGGAGCCCAGCCCCACAATATCAATCAAAAGACAGGTGGGGCATGATGGCAGCTGAAGTTACACCCAGAGAGTCTTTAGAAGGTCAGGACTCTGATGTGATCAATCAGCCTAAAAGTAATTACATGGCAGAAAGACATTACAGTTGGGGAGAATACAGGCTTTTTAACCCAACAGGGCAGTGTCCAGTGCAAACAGCTCCAATATAATTGCAAGATGATGAGGATAAATCCCAAAAGTGGTAAATAGAAGGGAATTAGATAGGTTAACTGTCTGAGAGAGAGAGTTTGCTTGTATTTTTACAAACAGAGAAGGAAACAGATGGAGAAGAAAACAGAATGGGTGGCAATCAGCACTTGGAGAGAGACAGAAAAAGAGAAAGACCTCAAAACAAAGGAAAAGATTTAAGAAACACCTGACACTGAAAGAGCATGGCTGACAATGAGACTGTTAAAAGAACTTTAAAATCTTCAGGAATCATTGGATTCCCTAACACAAGATCAAAGCTTTTCAAGAACTTGAAAACCAGCAGGAATCATTGGATTCCTTGAGATGAAAAATTGTTGGTGAGACTATTGCAGTACTTCAAAGCTTGCAGGAATTATTAGATTCCTGGCACATGAACTAATGAACAATGGATTCCTTTTGGACTATTTCTAGGACTTATGGACATGTATAAATTCTCATGTTGATTCATGTTATTTGTTACATTACTACTAGCCTGTGTTATATTGCTATGTGATTCTGTATCTATGTAATCTATGTAATTATGTGTAATACCTCCCATATTGATGAATTTATGTATATGTGTTTTAAGAGTGAGCCCCTTCAGAAACCCACTAATTTGATTTGACTTCCTAGTTCCTTTCGTGTTTTCATCTCCCTTCCTGAGATGTCAGGGAGTTGTAACCACCTCCTTTTTATGGTGTTTTCACTTCTTTGTTGAGCAGTCAGGGAAGATGTGATCACCTCCTTTTTTGGGGTTCTCACCTCCTTGAGAAGTCAGGGAGGTCATGACCACCTATGTTCTAAAATCAAAAGAAAGCAGGAGATGTTAGAATCCTTACAAAGTGTTAAGTCATTAGAGTTGATAGAAACAATGCTTGTGTGCTTAGGATTTACACCTTTGCCAGAATTCACACATTAGAGTTCACACCTTTGAGATTTCACACATTAGCTCACATATTGGAGTTCACAAGTTCAGGAGATTCTAGAGAATAAAAAAAACCACTTTTTTAGGTGAATAATTCAGCAGAGTTGCAAAATATAAAATAAACCCACAAAAATCATAAGCATGTCTATATGTTACCAACAAAATTCAGCAGCAAGAGATAGAAAGATAAATCCCACTTAAAATAATGGTTGACAATTTAAAATACTTAGGAGTGTACCTGCTAAGACTGACTCAGGAGCTGTATGAACACAAATATAAAACACTTTTTACACAAATAAACTCAGATCTGCACAATAATTGCTCATGGATAAGTTGATATAATATGTCAATATAATAAAAATGAAAATTCTGCCTAAATCAATGTTTTGAGTGATATACCAATCAAACTATCAAAAATTATTTTATTGAGATAGAAAAAATAGCAACAAAATTCATCTGGAAGAACAAAAGGTTAAGAATATAAAGGAAACCAATGTGATAAAAATGTGAAGAAAGGTGGCCTAGCAATACAAGATCTCTAACTGTATTACAAAGTAATAATCAGAACAATCTAGTAATCACTAAAAAATAGAATGGTGGACCAGTGGAATGGATTAGGTACACAATACATAATAATAAATGATCTTGGTAATTTAGTGATTGAGAAACCCCAAGATCCAAATTTTTGAAACAATAACTCACTATTTCACAAAAATTTTCAGAAAACTGAAAAGTGATTTGGCAAAACTATGTATATATCAGCATTTCATATCATATATCAAGATAAGCTCAAAATAGATACATGATTTAGATTTAAAGGATGATAATATGAGCAAATTAGAGGTACATGGAATATTTTACCTGTCAGACCTGGGGATAAGGGAAGAATTTATGACCAAAGAGAATATAGTGAACATTCCAAAAAGCAAATTATATAATTTTATTATTAAATTTAAAAAATTTTGTACAAACAGAAGAGATATGGCCAAGATAAAAAAAAAGAAAGCAGAGAACTTGAGAACTAGGTAAAATTTATAATAACATAAGTCATTCCCAAGTTAATAAATGGTCAAAAGCAGTTTTCAGAAATCAAAGCTATCTATAGATATATGGGGAAGTGCTCAAAATCACTTTTTTCCCAATACTTATTTTTCCAAACACATATAAAAATAGTTTTCAACTTTCATTTCTTTTGTGTTCCATATTTTTTCTCCTCTTCCCTCTGTCTCCTCCCTAAGACAACAAGCAATCTGATATAGTTTAAACATGTATAATTCTTCTAAACATATTTCCATATTTGTCATGTTGTACAAGAAAAATCAGACTAGAAGGGGGAAAAGCACAAAAAAGAAAACACAAACAGCAAATAAATAAATAAATAAAAGTGAAAATAATATACTTCAATCCACATTCAGTCTTCACAGTTATCTCTCTGGATGCAAATGACATTTTCCATTCCAAGTCTATGGATCACTGCATCACTGAGAGCTAATTCTATCATAGTTAATCATCGCATAATATTGCTATTACAGTGTACATTGTATTTCTGGTTCTGCTTGTTTTGCTCAGCATCAGTTCATATAAATTTTTCCAGGTCTTTCTGAAATCAGCCTGCTCATCATTTCTTACAAAACAATAATATTCCATTATATCCATTAAACCATAATTTATTTAGTAATTCCCAAATTGATGGTCATACACTCCATTTCCAATTCCTTGCCACTACAAAAAGAGCTATTAAAAACATTTTTGCACAGATGAATCCTTTCCCTTATTTTATGATCTCTTTGGGATACAGTAGTGATACTGTTGGAGCAAAGGGTATGTACAGTTCTATAACATTTTGGGCATAGTTTCAAACTGTTCTTCAGAATAGTTGGATTAGTTCACAACTCCATCAACAATGCATCAGTGTCCCAGTTTTCCTACATCCCCTTTAATGTTTATCATTGTCTTTTCCTGCTATCTTAGCCAGGTGTGAAGTAAAATGAGAGATGTGAAGTGGTACCTCAGAGTTGTCTTAACTTGAATTTCTCTAATTAATAGTGATTTAGGACATTTTTTTTCATGTGAGTGTAAATGACTTTCATTTCTTCAACTGAAAATTGTTCATATCCTTTAACCATTTACCAATTGGGGAATGACTTGTTTTAAATCACTTTTAATTAGAGAAATGCAAATTAAAGCAACTCTAAGGTACCATCTCATACCTATCAGTTTGGCAAAAAAGGATAATAAATGTTGGAGAGTAATGTGGAAAAATTGGGGCACTAATACATTATTGGTGAAGTTGTGAACTGATCCAATCTTTCTGGAAAACAACTTAGAACTATGTCCAACTTTATGAGATAGGTACTACTATTATCTGCTAGGCTGTGGGATTCTACTAAGAAGGAGTACCAAGGGTACTTGATCTTTGGTGCACAATAAATTTTCTGCCACTTTGCAGAAATGCCCTTGTTGAGCAAGGAGCAACAATTTGTGATCATGGGAATGAGTAAGCCGAAGGGTCACAGCCAGTGGCTACATAAAAAGGCATGCCTGAACAGGGCTCCTTGCCTGTGAGCAAGTTGCTGAATTGCTGGATTGGCTCTCCTCAGCATATATCATGCATACGCAAAGCCCACAAGCTGCTTCTCTGAATGGTGATTGGGGATTATTTACTGTTCATACGCTGATCATGCTTGCAAAAATGTATATCAACAAAGCTGTACAGCATAATAAACTGGAGCTCTTTTCACACTCTATAAGTCTCCCATCTCATTCTTATCACCTCTGAGATCAAAGGGCGCATATACTTTGAACTCTTAAATATGGCCACAATAACTGGTGCCTGGGAACAGGAACTGGAAAATAGAATAGTGCCAGAGCGACCACTTCATGGTCAAACACTGCTATGTGATCAAGACAACCTCTACGAGGATTCCAGAGGGAGAGCCTGCTGAGCTGCACTGTTTCCGAACTAGGCAGAGTGTGGTGGAGACAGTTAAGTAACCTAATGGGGCAGAAAATAGGCACCCTATTCCCTTCAGACAGGGAAGCATATGTCAGGACTATATATAAATGTATAAAGAGCAGGGGTGCACAGTTCAATTTGGATTCATTAGGAAATTCTGGACATTGCTTACAAAGTTTCTTCATGGTTACCTGAAGAGGGCTGTTATAATTGTGATAGATGCATTGATTTTGGTGAAGAGCTCACTGCTTATGATAAGCAATGCCCACGAGAAATACAAAAAAGTCATTTTACTAAAAATAATCTCACTTTACAAAAAAAAAAGTGTGAAATCAGAACCAGAAAAGGGGGTCAGGAAATTTACATTTGGAGCAGAGACAGACCCATCACTTAGAAGTAGATTGATCCTGAGCAGGATGATAATGAATGGCCTCCCTCCCTTCACCACCTTTGGCCCTGCCCTACTCTTGTGTCTATCTGGATTTATAGCCTTTTAAAGGCTCTTCTAATGTAAAGCCCAAAAATGAAATAAGAATTGAGGAAAAGCATGATCAGAAATATAAAACAAAGACCATAGCACTTAGTGGACAAAAATCAAAAGGTAATCAGTTGTATTCTTTATCTTCACTTCAGAAAAGTTTTGCAACAGGCTAGAGCAAGGAGAAGACACAGAGGTGTGGGAAGAATTATATCCTGTTATAGAGAAGGATGCCCATTTTAACCCAGGGCAGAGAAGACAGAGACATAAACCACTTCCCTTTAAAATTCTAACCCAGTTTAAGGACTCAGTTCATAAATATGGGCCCATAGCACCTTTTGTTTTGTTACAACTTGAAATAATGCCACAGGCAATTTTTTGCCCCAATGATTAGAAAGCACTCACAATGGGTGATGTTGACTCCAGGCGTGACAGAATTTTTAGAACAGACTCAGTTGATTGCCCCTTAGGTTGCTCCAGGAACAAGCATGAAGTTATACTTTGAGCAACTTTGTGGCATTGGGGCTCATGCAGACACCGGAGATCAAATTCATTTTACTAAAGAGAAATATCTCCAAATATCCCAATGTGCCAGAACAGCATGGAGTAGGATTCCTGTAGAAAAGTGTAATATCTGAGCTAGCTCTCTGGAGGGCCTCAGGACCAGTCAGAGTCAGGATCAGTCAAAATCTTTAGTCTTTAAGAGGAGAAGTGAAGGAGGCACACCAATATGGGTGGAGCAATGGCCCCAGACCAAAGGAAAAAAAAAATAGCTGCTTTATATCAATTAGTAAAAGAACAATTAGAATTAGGACATATTGAGGAAACAAATAGCCCATGTAATTCCCCTGTATCTTATGATGACTGTGTATTTTAAAATCAGCCGCAGTCAGGAATTCAGGTTAAAGAAAAATCTTCAATCTTTATTCTTTGTGGTGAAGGGGGATCGTGATAGCAATGTGAGCAGCTGCGACAGGACCCAGCCAGCAGTCTCTTTCTGTCTCTCTCTCTGCCTCTGTTCCTTCACCCACCAAAATCGTCATTTCCTATACATTACATCAGGACTTGCACAAAGAGTGGGCAGGGGCCATTCTTTTTCCAAGCATATATATTAATAGAGTATGGTCCAATTACTATTTAGCCTCACATGCTTGGGACCTCAGCACATCAACTCGAACTTCAGCCCATTACATCTCCTGCTTTTTTTTGCTTTAAAACATAGGTAGTCATGCTATCCCTGACTCCTCAGGGAGGTCAGAGCCTCCAAGAGGAGGCGATCACACCCTCCCTGACTTCTCAGGAAGGGAGATGAAAAGCACCAAAGGGAAGTGGGGGTTGCTAGTGGGTTTCTGGGCTGAAGGATCTTATTATGCACAAACCCATCAGCATGGGAGGTATTACACAAGCACATAGCAATAATGCAGAGGCTATTAGTGATGACCCTTCCCTCAGTCAGTGCAGGCAGTGCAGTGCAGTGGTGTAACAAACATGAATTGTATACACAAGTAGTGATATAACAAACAATATAAATCAACATGGTGTTGTAAAAGATTGCCAGAAGTCCTAGAAGGAGGATATGTAAACAACAGTCACACATACACCTTCTTCAGCAGCCAAGAGATAGTCCAAAACCAATCTATTGTCCATTGCTTCACATGTCAGGGAATCCAATGATCCCCCCCAAGTTTTTGAAGTCCTGCAAAAGTCTTTTTATGTGTTAGGGAATCCAATGATTCCAGTAGATTTTGAAGTCCTGTAACAGTCTTATCATTTCTCAGAAAATCCAATGATCCTTGAGGGTTTTCAAGTCCTATAAGAATCTTATCATGTCTCAGAGAATCCAATGATTCCTGAGGGTTTTGAAGTCCAACAATTTTCAATGTCCATGAGTCAAACGCCATAACTGCCATATTCTTTCAGTGGTGAGCACAATCAGCAACGGAACCACCTGATATTTTTTGGATCTTCTCCTTCATTTCAAGGGTCCGTCTCTCTGTATTGGACAAGGCAAATACGGCTCATTGAAACCCATCTGATTCCTTTTCCACCTGTAGAGATACAAGCAAACCCTTTTCCTCAAGCAGTTAGACTATCTGGTCCCTTCCATTCACCACTTTCTGAGTCTCTCTACATCACCTGGCGATTATTTAAAGATAGTGGAGCTGCTCGCACTGGACACTGCCCTTCCGATAGGTTATAAAATCTATCTGCTGGAGCCAGTGCATCTTTGTCAAAAATCTAGAAGTTAATAGTATAAAGGGTTAGATTTAGAAGTTCTCTAGGGTTACCTGTGGCTCCCCTTTTCTTTTGTTTTTGGAGGAGTGTCTTAATGTTTCTGTTTCTCCTCTCTACTATTGCCTGTCCTTGAGGATTAAAAGGTATGGCAGTGGTGTGTAAAATCTTATACTGTGCACAAAAGTGTGCAAAATGTTTGGAAATATATGCAGGATCATTGTCTGTTTTTATTGCTTGTGGCACACCCATAATGGCAAATACTTGTGTGAGGAATTCAGTGACCATTCGGGCTGTCTCTTTTGCTGCTGGCATTGCAAAAGTGAATCTGAAAAGATGTCTACCACAATGTAGATAAAAGACAGATGACTAAAAGATTTATAATGGGTCACATCCATTTGCCAGATTTCATTGGGTCTCAAACCATGAGGGTTCTTGACTGGTGGCAGTGTAGGAGCGTAGAAAGGAAGGCAAGCCATACAGGCTTTTACTATGCTTCTAGCTTCCTCTCTTGTTATTCCAAATTATAAACATAAAGCTCAAGCAACCTGATGATATTTAGAATAAGATTCCTGGGCTTCTTGGAATAAAGGAGTATTGACCAACATAGTTAGAAGGCTATCTGCCTTTGAATTACCATCAAAAATGGGACCTGGAAGTCCACTATGAGAGTGGACATGCAAAATATAAATCTTACCTGGATGTTTTCTCACTTGTTCTTGAAGTTTCTTAAAGAGCTGATATATATTAGAGGCTTCAAATTTTATTTGGGCTGTGGCAATTCTTTGTACCACACCTACTGAATAGGCCAAATCAGATATTATATTTATGTCTCCTGATAATAAGTAAGAGCTAGAATGATTGCATTCAATTCATTCTGCTGAGTGGACTGAAAAGGAGTTCTGACTACTCTTTTTAAAGTTAAGTCATGAGAGTATACAGCACAAATATTATGTTTGGATGCATCCGTAAAGATACTTGGTCCTTTAAGAGGAACTTTAGAAACTTTTTCTCCAAGAATCTTTTGCCAATTATGTAATAGTCTGGTTATCTTTAATGGAAACACATGTGTAAAATTCGGAGCCATGGCTAATAAAATTTGCCACTCTGGGATGGTCTCACAGCACACATTAATTTGTGTATTGATATAAAAAGTATATATCTTGTCAGGTCTTGTCCCAGATAATTGTACTGCTCGCTTAATGGCCTTTAATAAAATTCTAGCCACAAGCACTGGGTAAGGAGTAAGGCTTTGTTCTGGTTGTGCCAGGAGGTTCACCCACTCTATCACACTGTCTCCTTGATGAAGGACTGCTGTGGGTGCCTCTTGTGTGGCAAAAACTGATATTTCCAAGGGTTTTTGAGTGACTTTTTCAACCACATTGGATAAAGCCAGTTCAACTTTTCTCAAAGTCTCTTGAGCTTCTTTTGTAAGCTGGCATGGTGAATTTAAAACACTGTCTCCCATAAAATATCATATAACGGTTGCAATTGATAGGTAGTCAGGCCTAACACTGGTCTCATCCATTGGATATCTCCTATCAATTTCCAAAAATAATTTAAGGTGTTTAGCTTCTCTGTTCTTAAGGACAGTTTTTGTACTGTAAGCACCTGAGTAGGGAATCTCCATTTTATTAGTAAGTTCATTTCAAATCATTGTAAGAACGTGACTTTCCCCATGTGGACCTAATCTCCATGTAAACCATGAGAACCCAGTCGAGGTAGGACGTGACTCCCCCTGTGAAGACTTGACTGCTCTTTCACCCCAAGAGCATCCTTGACCTATAAGAACATATATTTCAACTCTTTCCTTTTTAATCTATAAGACAGGCATGTACCACCTGTGTTTTAGCTCCAATTATATGATTCCAGGAACTCACCACTCCTTGGAACTGTTGCTGTTGATAAGGACTGGTCCCCTTATCAATGCAACATTTGATTATAATCACCTGGAGCTCTAGTTGGTATGTCCTTGTCTTAGATGAGGTCTTCATTTGGCCCAAAGTCTTCTTTGTTTGGACTCTTATAAAGAGTGGGCAAAGCATTCTCCACTTTGAAGCCTCACCCATGGAGATAACGATCTGCCTAGGACTTTCCTGATCGAGACTCACAGGCTGAAATACCAAGGCCTCCTAGCTGTAAATTAGAGTTGAAGTTCCCTCGACCGGTGATATGATGTAACATATTCTCTTTTTCTGCTATTCTAATCATAATTCTTA